>NC_068989.1:22455266-22460589 GCF_001194135.2 Octopus bimaculoides
ATGACAAAAATATTGTTATAGTTATGATAAATGTATCATTATGATTAATGACACAGAAAATATCAAAAATGAGGCAAACTATTTTAATGTGCTAATAATTTTAATGAATTAAGTATTATAACATTAATGTGATACTGTATACATACTTTTGCACCCTACTATATATATATATATATAGTTTTAGGGAAAATAACCAAGTTTCAAGTTTTTACCTGTAATTTTGGATTTTGTCCCTAATATTATATATATATATATATATATGTATATATATATATATTCTTTTACTTGTTTCAGTCATTTGACTGTAGCCATGCTGGAGCATCGCCTTTAGTCAAGCAGATCGACTCCAGGACTTATTCTTTGTAAGCCTAGTACTTATTCTATCAGTCTCTTTTGCCGAACCACTAAGTTACGGGGATGTAAACATACCAGCATCGGTTGTCAAGCGATGTTGGGGGTATAAACATAAACACACAAACATATACAAACACATACATATATATGTCTATAATATAAATCCCATTCTGTCTGTGTGTGTGTGTGTATGTAAAAGATTATAACAACCGTATTTTACGACTGATTTTCTCCAAACTGGGAGCATACATTACTTATGTTCCAGAGATGGTTTTAGACTTAAAATTTTTCACATAATGAGTAATGGGCCCCCTGGGGGTAGAAAATACCTGTTCCTGGGTTACGTGGAGAAGGGAGGTAACTTTTTGTGAAGTAACTTTCAGAAACTGATTGTCTCCCTTACAACCATCGGTCAGAAAATTATCACAATGTCACCTAATATATAAATTAGATATGTGTGTATATTTACTTTTCATGCGTATCTCTCTGTATCTATCTACCTATCTCTTATCTATTTATCTATCGACCTATATCTATCTTATTTGTCTGTCTCGCTAGCTTTCCCTCTCTATATATATCTCACTCACTCTCTATTGCTTTCACTTTCATTTTTCAGACACTATTGTTTTCACTGTAAGATTTCAATTGCTTCTTTCAGTTTTCATCTACCAAATCCACTCACAAGGCTTTGGTTGGCCTGAGGTTATAGTAGAAGACACTTGCCCAAAGTGCCATGCAGTGGGACTGAACACAGAACCATGAGGTTGGTAAGCAAGCTACTTACCACACAGTCACTCCTGTGCTTTTGCATATATATATATATATATATACACTAACATACATATGATATAAGTGTATCTATATATGTGTGTGTGTGTGTGTGTGTGTGCATTTGTGTGTGCTGTTCTATATGTATGGAGAATAAAAAGTCTATGGTAGAGTTCAGTATAATACATTGATAAACTGATAAAAGACTACTGTCAGAAAACTGAAACATTGTTTATTAATAATGATATAAGAAAATATTCACCATCAGTAGAAAGAAAATCAACTGAAATAGACTAAGTTAAATTTGAATACTGTTTGTTTTATGAGTCTGGTACTTTTGTCTTTTGCAAACAAAGATTGCAATCTCTCACTATATATAAAATTCTTTGTTTGTCTGTCTGTTCCCTATGCATTCTCAAACGGTTCTACCAAATCAAATCAAACTTTACAAGGTGATAGTATTATACCCTGCGAGTGTCAACATGTAAATTTTATTTTCATTTGCATTAAAACAACATAACATTTTCTTGAAAATAATCTTTCTATAGTCAACTATGATAAAGGACATTTTATACCATGATGATGCCACATTTTGTATATGAGTGTGTATGCTTCTGTGAGAGAGAGTATGGGTGTGTGTGTGTGTGTGTTTGCACATTTGTTATGTATGACATAGTAAAAGACATTTTATACCATAACAACGACGTCACATTTTGTATATAGGTGTATGTGTCTGTGAGTGTGTGTGTGTTTACACGTTCGTTACGTATGACATAGTAAAGGGCAGTTTATAACATAACAATGATGACACATTTTGTTTATGAGTATATTTCTGTGAGTGTGTGAGTTTGCGCATTCGTTATGAACAAGATAGTAAAGGACATTTCATACTACCATCATGACGATGGACATATTTTGTATATAGCTGTGTATGTGTCTGTCAGTGTGTTTGTTATATACGGCATAGTAAAGGACATTTTATATCACCACTACCATGACACATTTTGTATGAGTGTATATGTGTCTGTCTGAGTGTGTATTTGCACAGGTTATGTACGAGACAGTAAAGGACATTTCATACCACGATGATGACAATGACACATTTTGTATATGAGTGTGTATGTGTCTGTCAGTGTGTGTGTGTGTGCATTCGTTACATACGACACAGTAAAGGGCATTTTATACCACCACCACAACACATTTTGTATATGAGTCTATATGTGTCTGTGAGTGTGTAAAGGACATTTTATACCAGCATCAGCACCACAACCACCACCACTACACATTCTGTATATGAGTGTCTATGTGTGTTTGCATGTTTGTTACATAAATGTATGTCTGTGTGTGTCTGTCTTAGTATATGTATGTGAGTGTATGTGACAGTATGTGTGTGTCAGTGTATGTGAGAGTATATTGTGTGTGAGTGTATGTGTGATTGTCAATTACACAGATGTAAACTGGCTATGTGAAAGAGCTATACTGGCTCCAACTAATGAAATGGTTGATAAACTCAATCATGAACTTCTTCAAAAGTTAACAGATACATCAGAAATGACTTTTCCATCAATTCACACAACAGTTGATCAAGATCAAGCTGTTCAATACCCTGTTAAATATCTGAACACACTTAAACCCACTGGGATGCCACTGCATAACTTCACACTAAAGCCCCCCCCCTATGTTACTTAAGAATCTTTACCCACGTCACCTGTGTAATGGAACTTGTAAACTGTTACTTCCATGAAGCCTCATGTCTAACAGGAAACAATCATAACAGGTAGTCACAAAGAAGAAAATGTTTTCATTCCAAAATTTCCTCTCATACCTACAGATGTTCCATTTGAATTTAAGAGGCTTCAGTTTCCAGTCAATCTCTCAAGGTAGTTGGACTTCATCCCTCAAATGTGTGCTTCTCTCACAGCTAGCTCTATGTTGGTTGCTCACAAGTTGGAAGCAGCAACAATTTATACATTTGGATACCAACAAAAAATTACACAATGAAAGTGGTTTACCCCGAGGTGCTTCAAGATCAACAGATTTTCAGTTCTAAATTCTTTTATCATTACAATTCTCTTTTACTCTTTTACCCTTTTTCTTGTTTCAGTCATTTGACTGAGGCCATGCTGGAGCACCGCCTTTAGTCGAGCAAATAATCGACCCCAGAACTTATTCTTTGTAAGCCTGGTACTTATTCTATCGATCCCTTTTGTCAAACCGCTAAGTTACGGGGACGTAAATACACCAGCATCGGTTGTCAAGCAATGTTGGGGGACAAACACAGACACACAAACATATAAACACACACATACATGCATATATATATACATATAGATATATACGACAGGCTTCTTTCAGTTTCCGTCTACCAAATCCACTTACAAGGCTTTGGTCAGTCCAAGGCTGTAGTAGAAGACACTTGCCCAAGGTGCCACGCAGTGGGACTGAACCCGGAACCATGTGGTTGGTAAGCAAGCTACTTACCACACAGTCACTCCTACGCCTATTCGGATATTTTTTTATAAAATATAGATATTTTGAAATAATTATTAGGAAAAAATGTATCTTTGTATTTATTGTTTACTAATCTGAATAAGAACAGCAGTAACCCGGGCAACGCCAGTAATTCAGCTAGTGTGTAATATTTATCAAGTGCTAAGCAATGTCATTATTTGTCTCTCTTAAATTTAGTTTCAGTGTAAATTTATTGATAAAATGTTTTCCATTTCTTTCTAATATTGCCCAACCCATGCCAACACGGAAAGCAGATATTAATTGATGATGATGATAATGATGATGATCATGATCATCATGATCATGGTGATGATGATGATTGTGGATTTACTGTTGAATATTTTGAAAAAGGAAAAATTTTGATTTTGCTACTATTGCAAATTTCTAAATGTTCACTCAGTGAGATTTTTTTATTTTTATAATTTTCCTTCTCACTGTCATATTAGCTGTGCACTGTGTTACAGTCATATAGGGAATCTCTAGTCTTATTAATATAATTTTCTTCACAATTGGGATAGGGCATGCAATATATCAAAATTTTAGTCTTGCAGTTTGTCAGCATTTATTTTGAAAGAGTTCCTATTTCTTAATTTTATCTCCAAATCTCTACAAACAAGTTTACTGCATGCCTCACATCTGCTGTCTTTACATGTTTTGATATAAAACCTAAGATTATTTTCTGGTGTGAATTTTGCTTTCATGAGGATTTTTAGTTTTTTGTTTTTCTTTAATTCCCCAGTTGACATATTTCTGCTGATCATTGAGCTCTCTTTTATCACCCAGCACCTTTTATCATGACATCTCACAAGACAGAGAAAAAATCCCCTTCGATTGAGTGAAGTTGTAGTTTCATGAGGGAAGTAGTTTCATGCCTGGCACTGTATGACCAAGGGACAGGTCTTGCTGTAGAGGAGACACAAGGCTATCCCATATTATATAAGGCTGGGTGGGAGTAGACAATGAAGTCTACAATGAGATGTCAGAGCATACACTCAAGATACAAGAATGTGAGTATAAGAGAGAACAAAAATAAAGAATTAGGAAGAGCAGATGGATAAGTTCATTAGAGTGTGAGTGGAGAGTGAAAGATAGTTAGAGAGAGCATAGAGATGAATGTAATGAATGGAACAAGGGGAGAAGTGTGGCTAATGGTAAATATCAGTATGGTAGGTGGAAGGTGAATGAATAGGAAGGAAGGGATGGCAAGTGGTGGTACAGGAAGTGGGGAAGAGGAGCAGTATAAATTTTGTAGATAGACTAGATCAGAAAATACAGAGTTGACGTGCAAGGTGAGAGAATGGGAGGGGGATAAGAGCAAAAAATGTATACACATATTTTTTTCACATCTGGCCGTATAGGGCTTCCCTATAAGTAGGTTATCTCCCTTGGCTAGGCAGCGCTCCATGTAGACAATTAAACTTCCGCAGACTATCCACGCTATTGTTATTGTTTTACGTCTTATCATGGTTATAAAGCAGGTTGATGATTTAGCTATCGAAGTACTTACTGTGCCTGAGTTAAAGAAATATTTAAGATTATATGGACAGTATGTTACTGGAAGAAAGGCGGACTTGACTGAAAGGTTGAAAGGAATAAAAAAAATTGTCGATGAAGAATGTCAACAAAGTAAATTCATCGGACGATAAGTCTGAAATATCGGACGATACTTCAGACAGGAATAAGCAGAAGC
>NC_068989.1:22460924-22465924 GCF_001194135.2 Octopus bimaculoides
GGAAATGTTCCCTATGTGGCCTGTGTGTTTTCTGTACTCTGTTTATCATTTTGTCCACGTTTTTTCTTGCAACGTCCTGTACCCAGATATGCATCTATATATACATGTAGATGTGGGTATGTACATACATGTCCGTATATATGCATATACTCATATATTATTTGTATTACAGTGATATATATATATATATATATATATATATATATATATTTAATATTTTAGACTAATGGGTATATGTTGATTAATGTGTTGAAGTGTTTAGTAGAGCACTGGCACAGTTTGGGCGGCCTGATGTCATCCGCAGTTGGGGTATATTACTGTTGGAGCTACTTCAGGAACTCCGCAGTGTTGGTTGAGATAATAATAATAATTTCTTAAGTAATCAGAAGATGGATTTGGTATTAATCTTTATTTTGGACAACGGTCATTTCGACCCATCCTGCTACTGTCCTTTCACCCATAAGGGACAGTAGCAGGATGGGTCGAAATGACCGTTGTACAAAATTAAGATTAATGCCAATTTCATCTTCTGGTTACTTCAGAAATTATTATTAATATTATATATATAGATAGATACATAGATAAATAAATAGATATTATATATATATATATATATATATATATATATATACGCACACACACACACACACACACATATATATATGCATGCATACACACACATGCACATACACATATACATACACACACACGAACATACACACACATGTAATTCAGGAAGAGCTCAAACAGTTATAGAAATAAGATGCCAAAAGCTGCAAGACACTAAGATAAATCCATAAAATTGCTAAAAAAAAAACCCAGCAAAAGTGGTTTGAAAACTACAAGATAATCTATGGAAAACATTCCATAATGAAAACTAAATTACAACACAAAAATATGGAAAAATCAGGGTAAATCAAAGAAAACTATGAAACCATATTTATAAAATAGACTATTATAAACTAATGTTGTTTACACGTACAACACAAATTCAAAAGGTGTGGAGGATTCATTTATAAAAGCTTTGATATTCTAAGGTCAAGAATGTAATTTGATCTGTGTTAAACACACGTGTTATTAGGAATCCTTCATTCTTAAAACTTTAGCATTTAAACTGGCCATATCTAGCTTAAACATTCTACCTGTTTTAATGTTCAAACTGGCTAGATCTGACCTCTCACACCTACCCAACAATAGCATTCTAAAAATAAAAACAAATGCATCATGAAAATCTTGAAACTATAAGATAATGTATAATTAATTCAAAACAACATGCATAAATAAGCATTATAGTTGACAGAGTAATCAGAATGAAAAATAGTTAAGTAATTTTATCTGTTCCTAAATAGTTTGATATTCTTCCATTGATGCTCTATTGCTTCAGCATGGATAATTTTATTTCACAATCTATGGATGCTTCTAAAGCTCTTTGACCATTCATAACTAACTTCCAAATTTTCAATACCCGAATGCCTAGCTAACTTGTAAGCAGCACTTTGTACTTCTACATTGCAGATACTATAATCACTGTAACTTTATTCCCTCTATTTCCTCATATATATATATATATATATATATATATATATATATACATCACTCAATAGAAAATTCTCTACTGGCGAGCTCTAATAACATTGAAACATGTTTGTTGCTTTCATCAATTGAGTTTAAAGTCAATATCGTTGCCAGTACCGCTGGACTGGCTCCTGTGCAGGTGGCACGTAAAATACACCATTTTGAGCGTGGCCGTTCCCAGTACCTCCTGACTGGCCTTTGTGCCGGTGGCACGTAAAAGCACCCACTACACTCTCTGAGTGGTTGGCGTTAGGAAGGGCATCCAGCTGTAGAAACTCTGCCAGATCAGATTGGAGCCTGGTGTAGCCATCTGGTTCACCAGTCCTCAGTCAAATCGTCCAACCCATGCTAGCATGGAAAGCGGACGTTAAACGATGATGATGATGATAATTTGCATTGCCTTCATTTTCAAAAAAATTTGGATAGCTGATAGTACTGGAGTTATTTCACTTGGCTGTTTTGGAAATTTAAGCACCTGTAAGGAGTTTTTGTCTACTAAATGTATGGATAATCTCATTTAATCAGAAATTTTCAACTTACTATGTTACATATAATAGGACTTATGATACCTAATTAGCAAACAGTTTCCTTAGAATGCTTTCTATACTTAAGATGCAGAAAGAACTGTTAGACTGGATTGCTGATCAGAGGAATAGTTGTTTCATTTTATCTCTGCTACAGATAAGATTGAAGACAACCATGATATCTCCTAATACATCACTTAAAGCAACTAATTGCTAAAATCAATGTTTTATGGTGAGAAATGGGTTTAGTGTATGACAGTAAACCAGATGTTAATTTCAAATCAGAAAGCATTATGATTTTCAACTTGGACAGATGGGTATATGAATGAAATCCATGTGGCTTTATCTCACTGGAAACTATTCAAGGGGTTGCTGAAAAGTTTCTAGCTTCAAAAGACAATGTAGGGCAGATGTGAGAGGCTTGATCTGGCTGGTTTAAACATGAAACAGGTAGGATATTTGCACTGGATATGCTGGTCTAAATGCAAAAGGGTTTAAATGCTTTGATGAAATTTGCTTAAAACAACTCTTCTCATTTCATAAAATATTTGTCATTTGAATATCAGCAATGTTGATGTTATTCCATAATCACAGTCATAATCTATTTTCTTTATAAATGTGTTCAACATGACAACTTGCTTAATTATCTAATCCATTAATAGCAATAGATATATGTTATTTAAAAAACTAGCTGGCCATTGAACTCTCCTATCTTCAGTGTAGATTTTTACTATGGGAGTTTGGTACCAACTTTTTCAAACAAATATTGAATATGGCTTGTATATGATAGAGACATATATAAGAGTGAATACAGTGTGTGTGTGTGTGTGTGTGTGTGTGTGTGTGTGTATAAAGATATATATATATTTGATAACAGTTTGATTCAGCTTCATGGGGACATGTTTACATCAAATGATTGGAAATATTAAGCAATCTGGTGCTGAATCAAACTGTTATTAAACATATGTAACTCTAATTAAATGTTTCAGTGCAACTTGCTTTTATTTGTTCTCTCACTCCTGTGTTTGTGTCTTGTGTGTATGTGTACTTTAATTTCAAATAAGCTTGTCAAAATGATTACTAAATCAAGGAATCATAGTAAAACTAAAAGAAAAAGGAATAAATCAGAAGAAAATCAGTAAAAAATTGTTCACCTACCTCCCCAAACCCTGGCAACTACTTCCAGTTTATATCGGTCTTCTGGAGTGTTCTGTGGTGTATTTGGTGAAATCTGAATGTAGAATCTTTCCTTATTAAGAAGCTTTAGAATATCATTTGGACCAGTTTCTGCCACACTTCGGAATGTGTCTGAAGAGAAGAGAAATAGGAATGAGACTATTGTGAAATAAATTCAATTTGAAGGAGTAAGTAATCAAATTTATAAGAGACTCAATCAACCCAACTTGTGCAGTTTGCTGCATACTGCAGATGTGGATGGCAGGAGATTGCTATCTGCAGAGTATTTCTATGGGTATGTATGTAGTTTCATGTGATCAGTGAAGTCTACTTTCAAAAGATGATTTATTTGCTTTATTTGTCAAGTTACAACAAAAGCAGCCTAGCATTCAAGTAGAGGCTGTCGTGTTGCACTGGTCTCTGATCCCACACCATCACCAGTTCTTGTTCTTTAAAGCAAAGAACACCGTCACTGAAGCTACCAGCTCCTCTTTGTTCATGAAGCCTAGTGAGTGTGGAAATTGAGCCATGGATCAGAATAAGTAATAATCAGAGGGAGCTAGGTCTGGACAATATACTGGATGTAGCATCAGTTCAACTCCATCAAGTTCCTGGAGTTTATTCCAAGTTGTTTGAGTGGTATGAGATCTTGCTGCAGAAGAGGTCACTTTTTGTTAACCTACGCTAGGTATTTTAACCGATGCCAGGAATTTTTGACATGCAATGGCATACTGTCATTCCAGCTGTTCAGAGTACAGGTTGGCATCAGTGGTTCAACCATTGGAAACAAACTCATAGTGAATTATCCTCTCATAATTCCACCAGATGCAAAGCATCACCTTGTGTTTTAAACACCCATGTTTGGCAACAGGTTTCAGAAGCTGGCTCTTGCTTAACCATTGTTTATACAAGTTAAGATTGTGGAAAAATATCTCCCTCAGATTATGACTTGTTCCAATCCATGGCTCATGTCATGTGCTCACAATACCTCACAACCAAGAGGCGGCGGGAGAGCTTCAGAGAAGGTATTTTTTGCTTCAAAGAACAAGAACTAGTATCAGCATGGGATAAAAGAAATGGCAGAAAGGTGGCTTCAGAAAGGGTGACGAGCTGGCAGAAACATTAGCATGCCAGGTGAAATGCTTAGCGGTATTTCGTCTGCAATTACATTCTGAGTTCAAATTCCGCCGAGGTTGACTTTACCTTTCATCCTTTCAGGGTCGATAAATCAAGTACCAGTTACACACTGGGGTCGATGTAATCGACTTAATCCCTTTGTCTGTCCTTGTTTGTCCCCTCTATGTTTAGCCCCTTGTGGGCAATAATTAAATAAGAAAGGTGGCTTTAGACAGTGCAACACAATAGCCTCTTTGAATGCTAGGCTGTTTTTGTTGTAACTTGACAACGAAAACAAGTAAGCTCCCCAAATATTGCAAAACTTTTGACTCAACACAATAATAATGATGATGATAATGACGATGACAACGATGATTTAAAAGAGTTATAGAGTTAAAAATATAAACATTATTCTTAAGATAAGAATTAAAATTTAAGATAATTCAAATTACTGTTTGATTTTCCTTTTTATTTGGTCATTTTCTAAATAATTGACAAGTTCTGATTGCTAAACAATTTTAAAATAATTCTCAGAATAATACTCATTATTCTTTAGAGAGAATCTATTCATTATGCTTAGGCAAGAATTCTGCAAAGAACAATCTGCTT
>NC_068989.1:22470924-22480980 GCF_001194135.2 Octopus bimaculoides
CAAATCTTGTGTATAAGTTTCTACAACCTCTGGCTGTCACAAAGTACTATTGTCAATTGATATTCCTAAGAACAAAGTCCTTGACATCAAAGTCACAAATTTGAAACATGTCCAATTGTCAAATTATTTAACAATAAACCAATTTGAATTAAAATACCCAAGAGCAAAAAAGAAAAAAGATTTTTTAATGAGATTTCTAAATATAATTTACAAGTGTAGGAGTGGCTGTGTGGTAAGTAGCTTGCTTACGATCCACATGGTCCCAGGTTCAGTCTCACTGCGTGGCACCTTGGGTAAGTGTCTTCTACTATAGCCTCGGGCCAACCAAAGCCTTGTGAGTGGATCTGATAGATGGAAACTGAAAGAAGCCTGTCATATATGTGTGTGTGTGTGTGTGTGTGTGTGTGTGTGTGTGTGTGCCCCCCCCCCAACATCGCTTGACAACCAATGCTGGTGTGTTTACGTCCCTGTAACTTAGCAGTTCAGCAAAAGGGACCAATAGAATAAGTACTAGGCTTACGAAGAATAAGTCCTGGGGTTGATCTGCTCGACTAAAAGGCGGTGCTCCAGCATGGCCGCAGTCAAATGACTGAAACAAGTAAAAGAGTAAGCAAAAATAAAATAACTACTTATTTGTGAACAATGTATTTATGAGTTTCTCCACACTCATTATAGATCTTTAATACTGGCACAAAGCCATACATTTTGTGAGGAGAACAGATCATTATACTGTCTCCAGTACCTGATCACACAGTACAAAGCAACATAGTCTATAAATGTGTAGAGGAGATGCAAAATAGTAGCAGTTATTATGTAACAGCTACAATGAACTCCACATCTCTATGCATGGGCATTCTTTCTTCAACTCAAGATTTCACTAGTGGGGTATACCTATAATCTAGCTGGTAGTAAATTTGACTATAGTTTGAAATGGTCAGTGGTAAAGTGTGTTTGGCCCTAAAGGGAAGGGCAATGTGTCCCTGCAAGCTGTGCACAAAAGAGTGGTTGAACATTTTTTCAACGATAAGCATTTACTTAATAAACAAAATGTGTTAGGAATTTTTTTTACACACACTGGAAATGTCAGACATTCCACCATTATGGGGTTGGAAATACTCTAGTCTTGTGCTTCTATTCAGCTTGACAAAGTACAACTGGCCACTATATTCTCCTATAATTACTCATAACCTTCATCATCATTTAACGTCTGTTTTCCATGCTGGCATGGGTTGGATGCTTTGACAGGAGCTGGTCAGTTGAAGAGCTGCCTGGACTCCATTTATCTGTTTGGCATCAAGCCATATAAGGCTTGATGCCCTTCTCAAGGCCTACTACTTCACAGATTGAGTGGGGTGCTTTTACATGGTACCAGCATAGATGCTTTTATGTGGCACCAGCATGTGTATTTTTTTACATGACATTCACATGGGAACTTTTATATGGCACTGACACAGGCACTTTTATGTGGCACCAACACGGGTGCTTTTTACAAGGCACTGGCACTTTTACATGGCATCAACACAAGCACTTTTACATAGCATCAACATGGGTGCTTTCACATGGCACCAGCACCCAACCAGATGATAAAACAATATCCTATATCTGAATACCATCTACCCTACCCATACTTGTATCAAACACTTCTTAGTGGAATACCGGATAACACCACTAACATTATTGAACACAAAGACACCTCACAATGGATTATTTAATGCACCAACCAGCTTGGATACCAACTATCCAAAGGTGTGCAACACATGGAGCAATGCTAGTGGACATGTGCAACACTACACCTATGTGAACACATTGTTGTAGCTGTATGACAATGGCTTGAGTACATCTGAAAACATGTAGTGTTTTATAGATGTATGTAATGTGCATGGGTGATTTATTATTATACATGTGGCTGTAGGACTACATGCACATTGTAGTCCTACAGCTATGGACCTGTGTTCATGTTTTTGGTAGTAACAGGAGTTTGTTGGTCACTACATGACATGATGGCCTGTATATGTATACAGATGTATGATTGTGTACACACATGTACATTTACACATGTGTGTACACAATCATATGTACATTTACACATATGTTCTGCTAGGCATGTGGGTATACATGTATACGCACACTCACATGCCTAGTGTGTGTGTCTGTGATGTTTGTGTACATCAATGAATATATGTACATGTGTTAGTTGGGGGGAAACAGACAACCTACTATTGTCTTGTCTTTGTTTTAAAACTGTTTACAAACATGCCAACTGAGACCAATAGCTGCCAAAAAGGAAATACTTCAACCCTGATACCATACGACTGTCAAATGTAACTATTATCTCAGTTCTACATTTTGATAGATGCTACCAACTCTTATTGATACTATCTTTGTTGTTGCTTTTGTTCTCATTCTCAAAACTACATTGCCATGGGGCTATTTTATACACTTCTCTCTTTTTTACTCTGTGTGTGTGTGTGTGTGTGTATATATATGGGGTTGGAAATACTCTAGTTTTGTGTGGGTGTTTTTTCAAAACACTGTCTGGTTTAAAAAGCCACATCAGACGCCATGAAAGGGCTAAGGTGTAGGTGCAGGAGGTGGTCAAACTCTGTTTAAGGAGTAGACAACCACTATATATATATATATATATATATATATATATATATATATGTATGTATCCTGATGGGGGTATGTGTAAGCATGTGTGAATCTACCAGAATGTGTGTGAGGAGGGCATTGTCATAAAAGCCTTTTTATCTCCACCCCATTATTTCCCTCTCACAAAATCCTACTATTTCATTCTCCATCACCTTCTACTTTGCTATACCAACTAACTGGCACATAACTTGCATAATGGGGCATATTCGGGTGTGCACATATCTTCACATTGTACTTTTTGCTGATAATGCCAAAGAAATGAGTCAACTCTAATAAATAACAAAGTCAATTGGCTTACGTAATAACAACAATCAGATCTTGGAATCATGTGCATATCATATAAAGCTTAAAAATACCAATTGCATTTTTTGTGTTTATTATTATTATCATTATGACGTGGCTCAGATTCTGTACACTAGCCTCTTTGGTGATATAATGGTTAGCATCAAACCATATTAAGTACAAGAGTGTAGTATGGAACTATCTTCTGAACCCAAGCTTTTGGTAATCTAACACACTTTTTAAACTACATATACTCACTCACTCTTTCTCTCTCTCTCTCTCTCACACACACACACACACACACACACACACACACACACACACACACACACACACACACACACACGTGTGTGTGTGTGTTTGTTTTTCATCAAGATGTATTGAACTGGCAAAGGATGTAAAGCTCAAAGAAAATATGGTGCCCTTTGAATGAAGACCTGGGCAAGAATGACTTTCTTTGAACCAAATTACAGACACTCAGTTGACACTCTCACCATCAGAAATGCAGTGAACCAGTGATTAGCTCATTAAAAAACCTGCAACTAAATAATGCTATTGTTGTTCACAAACTGTGATATGAAATTATATAAAATTAGTGGATGGTTACATTTCTACCCAATACTTTGTTTTTGTATTTGCGTATGGTCTGTGTTTCACAGTAGGCACATATTCAAGCAAAGCCATTATATTGAAAACTCATACCCTATACCTATAAACTGTCACCAGAACTGCTAGAAATAGCACCCAAATTTCCTCAAATTACATCCTACTTAAAAATGGAAAATATACAAAACTATGGAATGGTTATTGCTGATATGCTTTTGTTCTGTTCAGTTAGGGTTGGCTGATTTAGGGTAAGGAAAAAAAAAAACCTAAAGAAACAAACTCTTACATTCATTCAAACACAGACACCATACGGCTTTTTATACATGCATTTAATGACACCACTACTCCAAGATATACATCATAACAAACGCCATTATATACAGGGTTAATTTTAAAATTTTCTTCTATGAAATAAGCAGATGTTTTTGTCACTGTCAGACCAAATTTATATAACCCTCTTCCCAATGCTCACTGTTCACCCTAAAGCAAATTCAAGAGGAATCTTGTGAAGCTAGTTTCTGTTCATCTTCTGCCAAATGTTACATTCTTCATTTATCATGTCTTTACCCATGAAATAAATATTTAAGATGCTTTGCCAAAGAAAAAACTGCAGGAGCTCCTTAAAAATGTTGCAAGCTTTTTGCATTGTTTGGAACCCTTCTATATCACCAGCAGATATCTCAGAGTAACAAGCAATTTTTATCCTTAGCCTTGCTTATTTTCAGTGATTTTATTTTAGTCAATTATAAGATAACTTGTATTTAACTGTTTTCCTACAGTTACTTGTACATGGACAAGTGACCATAGAGCCAACAGTTCAAACATAAGCACAGGGATCTCTCCAGTTTGGCTCACAGATTTTTTAATTATCTTTTTTTAACTAAACAGTTTGAAACTTCGTATACTGGTGTAATTTTTCACACTGAACACAGTTTACATCTAACATTTTTGACAAAATTCCATATTTTAGAAGTTATTTCATGTTAAAGTTGTTGTATTTGAGTAATTTTAACCAATCAACAATGTGTATTCAGCAGAAGAAACCTACTGCTGTTTGCAATAGTAATCGAAGAGCAATAACTTCTAGGTCATCTCTACTAAATGTAACACCAAATAATCCACACGTGGTTGAAAAATACATTTAGTAGAGATGAACTGAAAGTTGGTGCTCTTCAATTACTATTGCAAAAAGCAGCAGGTTTCTTCAGTTGAATACACATCGTTGATTGGTTAAAATTACCCAAACACAATAACTTTAATAAGAAATAACTTCTAAAATACGAAATTTTGTCAAAAATATTGAAAGTACACCATGTTCAGTGTGAGAAATTACACCAGTATACGAAGTTTCAAACTGTTTAGTTAAAAAAAAATAATAATTTAAAAACCTGCGAGCCAAACTGAATAGATCCTAGCACAGTTATTGGCACCTAGACAGGGGTACATTAATTACGAAAATAAACAGCACTGTTGACAGAGAGACAGACTCTATATCAATCATAGGTACATTACAGCCAGCAGGATATTCTGAATGGCACACCTAACAAAAATATCACCATGAGTTTCTTTTAGTACCACAGCCTACTTGATGATGAATCAAGTCTCTTGCAACCCATGATTCAAAATATGGTTGTCCATGACTGCTCTACATAGTTGTTAAAATTGCTAGAAATAGCAATGGAATTTTCTTAAAGTCATGCTCTATTGTCTTAAAAAGAGAAATACATTTTGAACTGTCAAATGTCAAACAATATGTTATAAAGATTGTAAATTTGCATGCTATTAACCATTTCATCTTTTCAGTATTTATATCTGCACATAGGCACAGGCATGGTTTTGAGGCAACAAGTTTGTTTTCCAACCATATGGTTCCGGGTTCAGTACCATTGTATGGCAGATTGGGCAAGTGTATTCCACTATAGTCTCAGGCCAACTAAAGCTTTGAGTGAATTTGATAGACAGAAACTGAAAGAAGACTGTTGTGTGTGTGTGTGTGTGTGTGTGTGTGTGTATATATATATATATATATATATATATATATATATATCTGTGTGTCTTTGTGCTTGACAACCAGTATAGGGTGTGTGTATGTCCCCATAACTTAGCAGTTCAGCAACAGATACTAACAGAATAAATACCAGGCTTTAAAAATAAGTATTGGGGTTGATTCATTTGACTAAAAGTCTTCAAGGTGGTGCCCCATCATGGCCATAGTCTAATGACTGAAACAAGTAAAAGACAAAAGATTATTTGGAAGTATTTCTACGAAAATACTTTCATGAGTTTATTTCAAACCTATACAGCTAGAAGAAACGAGATTCAGATATGTGGAGGAAAACAAGATATTTTCGGTTCATTATTGTAAAATAATAATTTACATGTTATTTGTACAAACTTTCATCATCATCATCATCGTTTAATGCCCATCTTCCATGTATGCATGAGTAGGATGGATGACAAGAGCTGGCCAGGTAGAAAAACTACTCTAGGCTACTGTATCTGTTTCAGCAGGGTTTCTAAAGTTAGATACCTTTCCTAACACCAACCACTCTGCAGAATAAACTCAGTACTTTTTATGTGGCACTAGCACAGGTGAGGTTAGTTTTGGCATGATTTTAACAGCTTAATGCCCTTCCAAATGCCAAACACTTTAAAGTGTGGACTAGATGCCTTTTACGTGGCACCAGCACTGGCAGGGTCACCAAATAACCTGCAAGACAAAGAATTATGAGAAGGGCAGGGGAATTTGAGGAGAGGATCTTGTGTCAGAGGATAAAAGGTTTGAATGTGACAAAGAGACAGAGAGGTAGAAATAGATGTCTTTCTATGTAATATGTAATAAAATTTGGTAGGACATCATAAATAGGTGTTCATGCATAAAATATACAAATATCAATTTCTATTAATAGTTAATATTCACTTATTTCTTAGCCAGATTACATCAGTACAACCTACCATTCACAGTGATAATAATAGCCTGCTGTGTGTACATATTTTCAGTAAACCATTGAAATCAAAGAGCAAATGTGGCCTGCTATGATAATAATCACACCTTATCCCACTTAACATAACAACATCACATAAATGGAATTTAATATCCAAAAGATAAGTCAATATTCGTTGGTTTAGTTGACTCTAAACGTATTCTTGAGCCTTAAAGCATATTACAGCAGCATGCTAGGAAATGTTCTAAATACATTCAATAATACAAAAAATATGAAACAAAAGGGTTTCGTTCTCATTTCCTGGTTCTAATATTAATTCACTGGTAAAAAAAAAAAAAGACAGAAAAAATAATTTTTTTCTCATTTTTCAAGAAACAACAATTCTGGAAAGCATATGAAAAGGGAGACCAAGGAAAAAGACCAAGCAAGCTGTATAGCAACACTTCCATTAAAGTGTTGTATGGCAATATACTTTTATAGAAGGAAAACTATTTCTGTCAATCAAGTCAAAATACTATTGATAGAACATGTTGTTGAAAGAAATATGGTTGTTGTTATTGTCTTTAATGATGATGATGATGATGATGTTGGGGCTGTTAGAGTCTTAAGATCAGCTGGAGAGAACAGTAAAATCAATAGTGCTCTACTCATTACTACATTAACTGGTTCCACTTGAGTTTGGGCTTAGCTGAAAAGAACACTTCTAGATCAGAAATTACTACAGACTCACACATTCAATGCAAATATTATATATCCACACCCACACACACACACCCATAGGTTTTGAATGTCAGTTTATATATTTGTATTTCAGTTCACTTATAAATGTGTGTGAGTTTATGTGTGTGCATATATATATATATATATATATATATATATAGACAGATAGATATAATCACAAAAGTAAAGAATCATTAAGGACAGCTAAACGTATGCAGAAATATGTTGAAAACACATAGGTATATATGAATAGATATAGGCAAGCATACATACACACACATTTATATATTGAGAGAAATAGACAGATAGATACATACACACATTCATATATCATCATCATCATAAATATATAATAAATATATATTTTTAAAAATATACTTTCCATCACAAAATGTATTAATATTCCACCCTACCTCTGTTACTATTTTGATGGCCAGCTTCCAAGTGTATATATATATATATATATATATATATATACACACATACACACACACTAAAAAGCCCACTTTTGAACATACCATGCTCCGAAACACATCACACACTGGAAAATATATAAGAAAAATATAACAGACAGCAAGAAGTAAACTACAATGAACCCATAATGTATGCCAGGAAAAAAATATATTAAAAAAATTAAAAATATAAAAATTACAACTCTCTCTCACCACCACAAAAAAAGAACTAAAAATAGAAAAAAAACTCTGGTGAAACAATACAATCTTGCTGCCATTAAGGTGTTTAACCAATATTCAAATGGAGGAAATATATTCAGAACTTGAAAACATTCCATTTTCCTCATCACAACTTCTACTTAAATAACGTTAAACAATCTCGGATTTAATACCACGATGCTGATAAAAATATAAAGATATTTTCAAACAATATTAAAGATGAAAAAAAAAAACCAAAAAAAAAAAAACAGAAATATTTTAAATAAAGATAATCAAGAAAAAAATCACAAATCCAAAAATATTTAAAATGTCCTGAAGTAGAAAAACTAAAAAAAAAACAAAGTAGCAATAATAATCTTTAATACTTAAAAAAAAAACAAAAAGAGCAGAAACAAGTAAAATTTATAGAAAATGGATTTTCCTAAAGTTTATCTCAAGAATGTAAATTTTGCAATGAGGTAAACATAAAGATAGAGATGTATTTAAAGATTTTCTGAAACTAACCAGCTTGAAATAATAAATTGGTTGTTTTGCTGTTATTGAATTTTATTTTGTCTTCATTTTGGCTTTATTTTTAATGAGCATTAGGATATTTTTTGCAGAGATGCAGAGACAGAAGGGCAGAACATGAAATTAATTCTGGTGTAAATTAAGCTATCCACATAGTGATAACTTAATTTATGACTGCTTAATGTAACAACTGAATATTGTACGCTATTGACTAGGAAAAGAAACCAGGCACGTCTTCTCTGAAGAGTAGTCAACAAGCCATGAAATGGTCCAGCAGAAGACTTATTTTTATTCATTTTTCTGCACATAAAAGGCATACACAGAATGTACTTATTTTCTAACTTTTCCCACAGCTAGGCTTTATGTTTAAGTTTATTTAAGGCATGATTCATGCTGCTTTGTGCATAAACAATATAATAACAAAGTGTCAAAACTGCAAATATGTAAATTAAGCTATCAACTACAGTGATAGCCTAATTTATGATTGCTTGAATATTCTACACTGTCAACTGGCAAAAGAAACCTGGTATGGCATTCTCTCCCCACAATTCTATTTTTCTGTTTATTTTTTTTGGCACATCAAAAGCATACAAGTAATATGCTTATATTCTTATTTCTTGGTTAAGCTTTAGAATATTTAAATTTATCTATTTTATTCTAGTGATTCAGCTTAACGCCTCCTACTAACAGACACCTGCAGTGGAATTTGAACTTGGAACATAACTCACTCCTCTGCCAGCATGCCAGCCACTGAGCCAATGGGAGAACCTCCACATGGTTAGTCAACCTACACAAAAACATCAAATCAGTAGTGCTCTAGTCATTACTACATTAACTGGTTCCACTTGAGTTCGGGCTTTACTGAAAAGAAAAACTTCTGGATCAGAAATTACTACAGAATCACACATTCAATGCAAATATCTGTCTGTCTGTCTGTCTGCCTCTCTCTCACACACACACACACACACACACACACACAGGTTTTGAATGTCAGTCTATATATTTGCATTTCAGTCCACTTATATATGTGTGTGTGTGTGTGTGTGTGTGTGTGTGTGTGTGTGTGTGTATATATATATATATATATATATATATATATATATATATATATATATATATATATATATGGGAGAATTTACGAAAAAAACAACAGACGAGGACAGGTGGTGTAAACAACAAAAGGATGTATGAGTTTAACGCTCGGGAATAGAGAAA
This sequence comes from Octopus bimaculoides, assembly GCF_001194135.2. Lineage (NCBI taxonomy): Eukaryota > Metazoa > Mollusca > Cephalopoda > Octopoda > Octopodidae > Octopus > Octopus bimaculoides. The sequence goes on from NC_068989.1 coordinate 22,480,526, forward strand.
GTCTTTGACGTTTCGAGCTACGCTTTTCAACAGAAAGAAATAAGGAGAAACCAAAGAGAAAAACACGGAGAAAAAAAATTGAATGTTGTGGTCAGCGATCTATCGTGGCGACTGCCAAACAGAAAATTCACACAGGAGAGCTAAGAAAAAGGGGAAGAATATATATATATATATATATATATATATAGACAGTTAGATACAATCACAAAAGTAAATCGCGTTCTACTGTCTTAAAAAAAATAAAGAACACATCAGAGAATGTAGTCAAAGATACACTTCTAAAAAGATGAGATGGTCATGGATGGAATGTCTTTGATTATAGGACTAACCTGGGATACAGCACCAACACTCACTAAGTCAACAAGGGAGCCTTCATATATATACATTATATATATATATATATAGTAAATATATATAATATATATATTATATATACATTATATATATATATATAT
>NC_068989.1:22481080-22496053 GCF_001194135.2 Octopus bimaculoides
TCCATGCTGGCATGGGTTGGACAGTTTGACTGAAAACTGGTAAGCCAGGGGAGGTGGGGTTGCACTAGATTCCGATCTAATTTGGCAAAGTTTTTATGACTTGTTGCCCTTCCTAATGCCAACCACTCTGAGAATGTAGTGGGTGATTTTTACATGCCACCAGTATGGGTGGCATTGACTTGATACTGGCATTAGCCATGACTATGGCCTCACTTGACTTGACAGGTCTACACAAGCACGGTATATCGCCAAATGTCTTGGTTACCTGTCACTGCCTCCATGAAGCCCAAAGCTCGAATGGTCCTTTTTATGTAAAACCAGCACAGGCATCAGTCAGATGACACTGGCATCAGCCACGACTGGGATTTCACCTATTTGAATAAAATACAGGTACCTGTATATTAGTGTAAATGATACAAGTTTATTAATACTGTACTGTGCAAGGTGTTGTGAGATAGGACCATCCAGTAAATTAGTCTGATGATCATAAGAATTTGAAGATTTTGCTCATAAATGTGTGTGGATTATTAAGTGGTCCCAGACTCAGTGTTTGGAAGGTTGGTGTTGTACCTGTATGCCATTTGGAAAAGAAAACAATACAAAAAAAAAAAGAAAAAAATGCTTGTTCAGTTCGTGTATGGGAGGTGCTGAATTTCTCAGCTTTAAGGGTATTGCGTAAGGCCCAATCTTCCGAGTTCTTTTACAGGGCTTAAATAAACTGAAGGACTGCTGCAATAAATGTTTGAATCTGAGAGGGGAATATGTTCAATAAAATTATAACCAACTGATCCTCCTGTATTTTCTTTACTCAAAGCCAGGAACTTTTCAGCCCGCCACCCCAGTAAATGTTTGAATTTGCAACCTCATTCAACCCATGCTAATGTCCATCAGAATACTGATACAGGTGTCAATATTTCTTCCATAAGCACAAAGTGTTTTAAGAGTAGAATATGAGGAAATGAGAGTATGTGGTGTTCATGCTGTTTTTAAGAATATTTAAGTCATGTAATAAAATGGTGGCAACTGGAAATCAAAATTAGGATTTAGACTTAGCTTGCTGGCAATTTAACTCCACTTAATACTATGACAAGGTAACCACTACATACTCATCTTACAAGAAAAACAGCAAAATATCCCTCCAAATTCACATATTGTTTCACCTTTAAAAAGAGGAGGATAATGTATTCCTAAATTTTTCTAAAATGTCAGAAGGGTTAGTTACATCAGAATTAGCTTTAATCATGGATTTGCGTGTTCAGAGTTGACCTGAGGCTAAACAATAACAACCAAATGCCATTTTCATATATCAGTTACAGATATAGAAAATGTTTCCTGAAAGGATGATTAATAGTTTCATGACTCATTGTAATTACATTTAGTTCGAGGAAATTGAATTTGTAATAGAAAATTATCCCAAAGTCAAGAAATATTTCAGAGAATGCAATTATATATAATTTAGTTTTTAAATTTTAAAGTATACCAAAGTCTTTTAAATTTGAGATGAGCCTCAAGAAAGAAGAAACATTCTGAATCTCCAAAGAAAAATTCTATTTAGTATTACTGTACTAGGGACATAACACAACTTGAGAGAAATTACCAAGCATCTTTGAGATAATACTTCACACTTTAACTGTAAATTTCTTTACCACAAACTTATAGAGGATATTTGTTGGAGCATTTTCTAATTCTATTCTTACTCTTTTTGACTCCAAAGTAGTGGAATAGTTTGCAAAGTGGGCACAAGCAAAGTTATGAGTTTTAAGCTCAATTTGAAATCTTGTAGTCCCATGTTTAATCTCACAGAATAGCATGTTGGACAAGTGGCTTCTCCATAATCTCAAAATATCTTAAACCATCCATTCATCTTTCCACTCACCATTCCTGGGATGGTCATTGGAGCATTAGCGTAGCTAGAGTGTGTGTCACCCTTATGTTTGCCACCCCTGGGCCCCACAAAAAACACATATTGCCAAGAGCAGACCCAAAAGTGCCATCCCTTTAAAAGTGCTGCCCAGGATGGACAGCCCCTACCACACCCCACTGGCTATGCTAGTGCATTGGAGTAGAGTTTTCAGGCACCACTTCTATAGGGTCTTGTCAAAAGCAACTGTCATTAGACTTTCCAGCTGGATCACCAAGTGTGACCAACTGTCACTATGTATACTATCCAGCCATTTCATTTTTGGTCTACTCTTAGGTCTCCTGCCAATTGGTTTGGCTTAAAGAATGTGTTTTGCAATTCTTTATGCAATATTCCAATCATATCCTTGTAGTACTAGACCTGTTCTTATGAGGTATTTAACACCACCACTTCACCATTTGATTCTAGCCAGTATAGTCAATATTGGTGCAAGCATGTGGACCAGGTCTCCAGTTTTGGTTTCTTCCCCTTTTTTCATCTAATTGACTAAGAGGTTCTACGAAAAGATCACAGAAGCTGTCTTCTATCTTTTGACTGAGCCATATCTAAAAGAAAAATAAATCAGACTGAATTTAAATATATTTTTTCAATCAATGATAAATTTTAGAAGCAGCTCTCTAGCTTTTATTCTATTGCTTTAAATGAATGATAAATTTTTCATCGTCATCATTATCATTTTACATCCACATTCCATACAATTGTGGGTTGGAAAAGTCACCATGGTCAGTCAGTTCTTATTCAAAGTTACAGTCCTCTTAAGATAGATCAGAAGACCATATCTTGATCATACATTTAATTTTTGATGTAACTCTTATGGCATGAAGCTCTACCAAACACCAACCATTTTACAGAGTGTACTGGATACATTTTATCACAGCACCAGAATTAACAATGTTGCGTTAGCTTTTATAGTACTACATTCCTTGTTTACTTTCTGATGTCTATAATTTAGATTGGTTAAAATCTAACGTGTGTATTGTATTCTGATAGTGAATTGTAAATATTAGCTTGGGGGGAGGGGGAATATAACCACTGAACATAATTTCTTAATATTTAAAGCTAATTTTGTATTAAACGTGCCAATCTTTAAATAACAAAGTCATAAAGTAAGAGTGTATTCAAACTGTGTTTCCACCATGCTGTACAACTAGACAAGAAAATATACAACTAGACAAGAAAATTACAAGCAAATATAGAGTTGAAGAACCATCAGGCCTGATGCTAACAAAAAATAGAAATAAAACTGCCTTAAAAATGAAAATTAAAAGAAATTTAATGAAAGACATCCTACTTTCATATCGTGATGTAAAGCATGGAATATGGTCTGAAGACAGTTGCTTTTCCAAATGAATTTTAAACAATTTCTATTTTAGAGTCAGATAATTTTTAGCATTTCAATCAACATAGAGTGAAATGTATATAAATATCTCATAAAAAAATAAACTGTAAAATTTCTTTGCAAAACACATGGAGAGTTTAGATCTGGTGATTTTGACCAGGTAGTAGTAGTTCTCATGTTTCAACAGCTCATGCTTATAACAAACTGGCAACCCCAGATAAATAACTTGTATTTTCCTCTCTTTCAATTACATAAGTCTTATTTACTGGGTCTTTCGTTTATTCAACTGAAGAAATTTTTGAAGCATTTCATCCACATACTTTTCCAGTGCTTCATACAACTATTTGCAACATGTTTATATTTTCATAACAAAAAAAAAAAAGAAAAGAAAATGTGCATCATAATTGGAAACAGGCACAATCAGTGTTGTTTAGTGAAGCCTGCAAAATTTATTGTTAATAATTCTTGATGCTTCAATTACTACATTCTTATGGGAACAATGCAACAAAATTGAAAGTTTGGATGAGCTCTAAAGATTTTCCTCATTTGAATAACATTATTGCACACAATATTCAACACCCAAGCCACTACACCCTGTGCCTCCACAAATGCACACACACACATAGATGCAGGTGCAGTTTGGCTAAATGGTTAAAAGGTTTACTTCACAAACATGGGATCCTGGCTTCAATTCCATGGTGTGACCTCTTGGATAAATGTCATTTTTCTCTAGACTCAGGTTGACCCAAACTTTGTGAGTGAAACTGTATAGAAGCCCATCTTGTTGATTGAATTTGTAATTCGAAGGTCCAACCTTTTCACACTATGTGAAGCTGATTCTATCTGAGGGCTCACACTAAGGGTACACTAAGCCTGGAATACTCAGCACCTTATATGCTTATTGAAAGAGCCAGTGGTTTAATTCATTGAAGAATCAAACATTCATAATAAGAAATTTCAACCAAGATCCATTTCATATATAGACTTTGTCCCTTCTTCGGTCACTAGATGTCCTTTTGAATTTTTAATTGTTGATATGACATAGTGTGTCATATGTGTTTGTATATTGCCTTTATTGTCCTTTTTGTTGAAAAATAAACAGGTTAATTAACATAGTAGAGTGTCTGCAAGTTGATGAGTACCACATATTCCCCTCCATATTCTTATTGCTATATATATATATATAAACGTACATATACACACATAAAAAGTATAAACCCCCTTCAGTCATGAATGGCCATCCGAGGCACAATTTCATGCAAGGTTGTTTATGGAAGACCAGTAGTCAGTCACTCATGCATACCAGCCTCTCCTCTCCATGCCACTGATGTTATCCAAGGGAAAGGCAAATGCCAATACAACTTGGCACCAGTGATGTTGCAACTCATTTCTATAGCTGAGTGATTTGGAGCAACGTGAAATAAAGTGTCTTGCTCAAGAATGCAACACTCAGTTCTGTCCGAGATTCAAGCTCACTATCTTATGATCATGAGCCCAACACTAACCTCTGAGCTATGTGCCTTCCATATACATACATATATATATAAAAATACACATGCACACATACCTACACTCATATAGATATTACACTGTATGTATTATGTAGATATATAGCTTAACCTTCTAAGTGTATTTCATTCGTTCTTAACATTTGAAAAAAAAAGGTAAAAAGAAGAAAGAAAAGGTTATTTGTCAAGTGAAAATTGTTAACCTTACTGAATAAGTAAATAAATATAGACTTTACTTCAAAAACCAATAACAGGTTTGGAAAACAAGATGTTATTTGTGTTGTGTGAGTATGTTGTGTATGTAAAGTTGTAGATGTGCATACCAGTGTGCAAGTAAGTATACTTGTTTATATATGAAAGTATAATTGGGTGTGTGTGTGTGTGTGTGTGTGTGTGTGTGTGTGTGCGTGTACACACATGCAGTGCATATGTGACTTTATGTATTATTGTGTATATTTTACCAATCATCAACCTACAGAACTGATTTATTCTGTGGATATTTTCATTCAATATATCAGGTCTAATCACATATATGAGTGTGGTTGATGTTTATATATATATATATATATATATATAAATATATATATATATATATAAATGTGTGTACACACACAATGCCCAACAAAGAGCTCATCCATTTCACGAGCCTAGTTTATCAACCTTTCCATAAGGCCATTTGCTATTAATAAAATATACACTTCCATCTCTATCCCTGTATATCACTCTCTCTCTCTCTTCCACATGCTCTGCCACCCAGCACATCATCTCCCCATTTTCTGATCTATCTAAAGGTTCATTATACTGCTGCTTTCCACCTTTCCTGTACTGTCACTTACCACCTTCTCCTTCCTGAGGTATTTCTTTAACCTCACCCCCCACACCCCATACTGATAGTTATTATCAACCACACCTCCACTTTTGTGCATCATTCCCTACATCTACCTTTTCTCCTATCTATAACAAGTGGAGACTGGCAACAGGAAGGACATCTGGTCATATGAAAACTCTCTGCCCCCAACTATCTTCTATGTGATCCATGCATGGAAAAAATAGGCATTAAAATGACACCATTGATGATGATGATGATGATGATGATGATGATGAGCATTTGTAGGAAATAGTTGGGGTGGAAGAGGACCTGGAGGAGAAGGGAAGGTGAAGTAAGAGCTTAAACCAAGCATTTACAATAGAGTAGTGTATGAAGAATCCTTCTGCCCCCCCCCCACTCTGTATAAAATTGAGTAATGTGTAAGACCAACCACCTAATAAGTGGGTTTGATCTCTTCTATCCCTTCAGCCATTTTGCTTCAACATAGTATGACAAATTCTTGTTGAATTTTATACCATATAAATTTGAAATCTTCCTATCGCTCCAAAATGGAATTCATTTATATTGCTAATACCCTTGAGGAAGGCTCATACACTTATAATTTAACCAATTAATTTTCACACTGAGTGGTTGGCGTTAGGAAGGGCATCCAGCTGTAGAAACTCTGCCAAATTTAGATTGGAGCCTGGTGTTGCCATCCGGTTTCACCAGTCCTCAGTCAAATCGTCCAACCCATGCTAGCATGGAAAGCGGACGTTAAACGATGATGATGAAAATGGAATCTTCATACCTACACAAGAAATTCTCTAATGGGAAGACAAGGTGGCTAGTGCTATAAGCAGAGTGTTGTGCGTAAATATCAAGTTGTTTTCTGTTGCCTTGGTTGCGATTATGTGATAAAGAGGAGTTTAGAGGTAAGTTAAAATGTTGAAGGAAACAAATAAAAGGACAATTCTTTGGCACGTCTTATGTCTGCATTCCTTCCTGGAGTCTTGAGAATTTGCTATTTGTTATGTATATTTGGGTTCATGAATTTTTCTATGTTTGGGTTATTGTTGTTTAGCCATGTGTCACCCTGACTGAGCAGACTTATGATCAAAGGCTTTCCAGTAATGCCCACAACACCTTTATTTCAGAGATATTCTATCTAGGATTACATTATCCAATGTGTCCTACCTTTTATAAAATGGTAGGATGGGATTTGAAGGAAATTAATTGCAATTTTTAGCAAGTCAAATAACTGCACGGAGCCCACTTGTATTGACTCTCATATGACAATATCTTGTTGAGGACATACCTAGTGAAATTACAATGGTTCTTAAGGAGCAAAGAAACTTTGGCCATGATCAAGTAGTTAGAATATTGCTTTTGCTTAATCACCAATTACAGAGGAGTTTGTGCTTCTATAAAGAGGTATAATAAAGCTGAAACATGATCAAAGTTATCACCTGCATTTGTTGTAATGATTAAAATAATATTAGTTATTGAGCAATATATTTTCCTCACCACATAAGTATTTATAATTACATTTTTAATACTACATTAACTATTATTTTTTATGGAGATGACACCTCTGAGTAATTAACTCCCATAATTTAATAGAAAGCTGTGGTGCCAGTATTCACCTTCAAAGGTTTGTCAGAAAGTGGGCTCATGGAAGTTAGTTATAGTGTATAGGAACATGATAACTATGTCTAGTATTTTTGTCATTACTGATATGAGAATAATGGCCTTATCAGAGTTGAGCCCACATGCTCCTGCAACCAGCCAGAAATACCATCTGGGTTTCCTGTAACCTTTTCTATACAAAAACAACCAATACCATCTGTGGTTCCCTCATATAAAATTTCTCATTTTAAAATGTTCTTATTTAAACTAAAAATCTTCCACTGTAGTTTTAAGTCAATAACTTCTAAGATGCATTCCTATATGTGCATTTTAATAGTGAAAAAGTTATTTTACCTACCCTTCTCCAAATTCCTAATTACTTTCAAAAAGTAATCGACACACACAAGTAAAATATTTCATAAGAAATATGGCCAAGAAAGAGATTAAATCCACTCTGTCAACATAAACAAGCAGATATCTAAGTCTCAACCTCAACAAAGGCTTCATTGCACCTGAAAGAAGAACCCCTCCTTGGGCTCCTTCCACTGCTGTCTGTTCCTAGCCAGTCATGGCCGTGTAGGCTCCAAGTAATGAGTGAGATCATCTTGCCATCTTGTCTTTGGTCAGCCTCCATTGTCTTGTTGTCCATTCCATCACCCTGATTGTCTATCTGTTGTCCTTCAATTGCACGATATGACCAGCTCATCTATATTTGTTCTGTTTGTTCTTATGATGTCACTGACTCTAATATATTCTGTCAAATCCAGGCTTTCGTTTTCTTGTCTTGCAGTGTGATGCTGAGCATGATTTGTTTCATTTTCTTTTGGGCTACAATGAGCGCATTCATGATGTCAATGGTACCTCAGTCTACATTGTATAATATAGTATATAATACACAGTATCTGTTTGAATAAAAGACGGGATGGTTATGGCTGAAATATTTTTGATCATAGGTCTACTTAATCAGAACTGATTTGGAGTTAAACAACAATTTCATTACCATATTAGGGAGGCTTGCAAAAATTATGGCTGTTTACCACTTCTCTTCTGAAGAAAAGAAGGAATGGAATGTGATGTCCCTGTATGCAAGAGACTGAGGGTAATTGATTTATATTAACAATATTGACATTTTAGTAATTATTAGTAATTACATTTTAATTAAGGCAGTAAGCTGGCAGAATCATTAGCATGCCAGGCAAAATGCTTAACAGTATTTCATCCATCTTTATGTTCTGATCTGAGATCAAGCTCTGCTAAGGTCAGCTTTGCTTTTCCTCCTTTCGGGATCGATGATAGAATAAGTACCAGTTGAGCACTGGGGTATTGACTTTACTCTTCTGCTAAGCCATGTTGAGCCAGTGTGGCAGAGTAGACTCATCAAACCAGTATGATCTCAAGCTCAAATTCATGACCACATCAGACCATGGTTGGTGGAGAGAACATGCTGAGGTCTTCATTCTCCCGTAGGCTGAACATGAGCAAACCAATCCAATTTTATACTTCAATTATTTAGTTTTGTTCATTAATAGCTAAGCTGTATTGTTGTTGACATTTAGGATTATGTCAGTTCTAATCTAGCAGATCTATGATCAAAATGTGTTTTAGTCCTGACCATCTTATCTTTCTATATTTTGTATGCTGTACCTATGACCACAATTCCAACCTATTCCGGTTTTTTTCCTGTAGCCCATTAGCATTCAGGTTTCTCTGTCAAATGTATTGCTTATTTATTCATATTGTTTTCAATTAATCGTGCATAATCTGGTAGCTTTGAGATTTCCATGGTGTGATTTTTTTTTAACTTCAGAAGGACAGTGTAGAGTAGATGTGAGAGGTTGGATCTGACTGATTTGAACACAGAACAGGAATATTATTTGGGGCTAGACATGGCCAGTTTAAATGCTAAAGGGTAAAATTAAGGGGCTTATGATGTGAGGAAAATTTTACTGCTATTTCTAGCACTCAAGCAGCCATGAAGAGGTTCACTCGCTTTCAATTTTCAATGGTGTTATGTGTGATATTGTTATGTTTACATGTTTTCAGCGTGGGCATGTGGTGTCCTTAACCAAGTGCATAAGAGCGCATGTGAGTTTCGGGTGTTATAAATGTTGTAAATGTTGCATGCGTAGTCTTTGGAGGAGGAGAGAGGAGAGGGGTGGGCTGGGGTAGAGGAGGTAAAACCTGTTCAACACTCCTTCCTTCTCAGATTAGTAGCAGAGATTTTGGTTATCAACATGCGTAAACAGCTAGGAAGAGAGTTGGAGCCAATGAGACTTTTAATCGTCTGTCAGCATTGAGTAATTAACTTCACCATCACCAACATCCTCATCACCATTATCTGACATCATCATCATCATCACCATTATCTGACATCATCATCATCATCATCATGATCACCAGTACCACCATCATCTTCACCATCGCTATTGCAAGCAATGTGAATAGCTGCACGAACACCATCCCCATTACATGGTTATTTAGCTTTATCAACACCATCCGCACCACAGCCAACACCACAAAATGAACTGGCAAAACCTGTACAAACTGCTACATAGAACAACAATAACTAGTTATAGTGCATGACATACACATGTGTGTGTGTGTGTGTGTGTGTGTACATACACATTATATATATTATCATCATCATTTAATCTCTGTTTTCCATGCTGGCATGAGTTGGACATACATACAACCCTGCCACATACACACATATCAGTTAGAAGCAACAAAAGCAGTATATGGTTAAAAATAGCCATCAATATATCATACTTAACAAAGACATTGTTGAATGGTAAATTTACTGCATTATTTGCCAAACAGATAACATCCCTTATGCTTTTACTGTTTTTAAAAACAATACAGAGAGAGAAAAAAAATCATCTCAGAAGCAGCTGATGAGAGCATCAGAGGCATTTCAGCCTCAGTAGGCCTTATCAATGTTGTATACTCACAGCTAACCACATACTTAGTTAGACAAGACTTGTCACCCCTGGTATATAGGAAAACAGTAGAAGACTTTTACTGGCATTTGGAATAGCCATCAAGATGAATAAAAATCCATTATATACAATAGGTAAGGTCAGGTATGGGAGCATGTGTCATTGCAGTGTACTGCTAGATCCACCATTGTCAGTATTTGCTTGGGTCATCCGAGGCAACCCTCTGAGTAGTGTCCTGGTCAGTCCCCATCTACATGAGATACTTCAACATCCACTGCCATCATGTGGTATATGGCTAGCCAACAAAAGCTATCACAAAAAAACATGACAAATTTAATCATTTCTCCATAGACTGAAAAAAGTGATACACCCCCTACACGCCCATATTTATATGTATGTATGTATGTATGTATGTATGCATGTATGTATGTATGTATGTATGTGTGTGTGTGCGTGTGTGTATGTGTGTGTATATATATATATATATATATATATATATATATATATATATATATATATATATATATAAGAATTTACGAAAAAAACAACAGACGAATTCAGGTGGTGTAAACAACAAATGGATGTATTAGTTTAACGCTCTTCAACTGAAAAGAACACAGAAAGAAACAAGGAGAGAAACAAGGAGAAAAAAAATATAAATGTAGTGGTCAGCGATCTACCATGGCAAATGCCATATATATATCACATTTTGCATACCTTGTACTCTGAAGGTACAAATTGACACCATGCCTGCACAATCTTTATCTCTCTTTCCAGCTACTCTCATCCACCTTTATATAATATTGGGTAGCCATGTACCTCCTTGACAGCAAGACACCTGAGCTTCTCCCTCTGTCAGCCTCTCAACAGCTGACAAAGCTGCCTCACTCTTTTACCATAAAGTCAAAAGGGCTTCAAGAAAGGCATCCAGCTGAAGAATCCATGCCAAAACAGACATTAGAGTTTGATACAATCCTTCGGCTCATCAGATTCTGTCCAACGATACTACTTGTGCCAGTATGGAAGATGTATGTTACATGATGATAAAGATGGATGTTACATGATGATATATACAATGACCTTCTTTCAATTTCCATCAACCAAATTCACTCACAATACTTTGGTTGACCCAGGGATATAATAGAAGACATTTGCTCAAACTTCCAGGCAGTGAGATTGAACTTAAAACCACATGGTTGTGAAGCAAACTTCTTAACCCCACATCCATTCCTATATGTAACAATACTTGAATTGTTGCTGGCACTCCATCGCTTACAACGTCGAGGGTTCCAGTTGATCCGATCAACGGAACAGCCTGCTCGTGAAATTAACGTGCAAGTGGCTGAGCACTCCACAGACACGTGTACCCTTAACGTAGTTCTCGGGGATATTCAGCGTGACACAGTGTGACAAGGCTGACCCTTTGAATTACAGGCACAACAGAAACAGCAAGTAAGAGTGAGAGAAAGTTGTGGTGAAAGAGTACAGCAGGGTTCGCCACCATCCCCTGCCGGAGCCTCGTGAAGCTTTAGGTGTTTTCGCTCAATAAACACTCACAACGCCCGGTCTGGGAATCGAAACCGTGATCCTATGACCGCATGTCCACTGCGATAACCACTGGGCCATTGCACCTCCAATACTTGAATTACACAGGCAAATACAGGAAACAGTTCTGCACATGTTTCAGTATTATTAGAACTCATTGGTGAATCATAAATTTCCCTGTACTTTGTGAGGTAGTGATGAGAGAGGATCACAAAGCAGACAGATATTGTGCCTGAATTGGCATTGAAATTAACATATAGTTAATCAGCTAACATATCTCTCACTTCTGATCCTGTTATAATTGATGTAGAATGCTGTCTTGTCTGGGAGTTAGTTCATGTATTATCTGATTAGGATAAGTGATAATTAAAGCAAAGATACCTGGACCATACATAACTATATTGATTTTATGCATCACATATAACATTTCGCACCCAACTAATTATACAAACCTAACTGGCCAGAGATCTACTCTAAGATAATGAGCAATAACAACTGGACAAGATTACAAAAGAGTGTCTATGTGGTTAATAAACCTGCAAGAAATAACAGCCAAATCACACTTAAATTACAGCCTACTGCCTTCAGAAAGAAAAGAAATATACTGGTTAATGTGGCCTTAGATGTACTCCTAAAACAAAATAAAACAGAGAGAGAGGGGGGGGAAGAGAGAGAAATTACCAAGGTGGTTATGATTTTTATTACAGATCTATTTAATCTGGGGTCAAGCAACAACAACGACTGGTCAATGTCAAGCCAAAGAACAAGGTTTTATAGATTCACTTAACCTGTGAGGAATAACAGCCAAATCTCCCTCAGATCACAGTGTATCTCTACATTATGATTTAAAGAATTTAAAAAAAAAAAAAAAACGAGCTAGAATGTCTTTTATCATAGATCTACTCAATCAGAACTGACCGATGGCTAAAAACCACTGCTACCACCAGCCAATGTAATAAACTAGATATTTTATGGAAACTACACAGGTTTGTCTTGTATCATGAATAGAGAAGAAAAAGAAACCATATTGTAACCATCAGGATAAACTCATGCGTAATTAAAATGTCAGATATTTTATTTTTGCAATACACTTCACAAGAAAAAATACTCTGGCCAGTTCAAGCTGGTTAGTATAAGGTCTTAAAATGAATCATAATAAACACCAAAGTTTAGAATTACAACTACAGATTTTTTGTTTTTGAGATGGGGTTGGTGGTGGTGATGAGTGGGGGAGGGGGTTAATATAGTATTTCAATATGTTAACTGAATCAGAACAGACAGAAGTCAGAAATTCATATCTCTCAATAATGAAAAAAAAAAATTTAGAACAGTATATATTTGTCTGGATAATGAGGGGGTCTTATGTAGAACAAAAAGTTAAAAAAGAAAAGAAAGAAAAACGTCCTCTTTAACAGACATGACAAACAAATCCCTTTAATATCTCACTGAGAACCACACCTACAAAAAAAGAAAACACTTGTAGAGGATGTAAAAAGCTAATCACAGACATGTAATACCATACCAAATGTCTGACTGGAACCGACACCCAATAAACAAGTCAGAGATAAGTAAAACATTACACTTTCTAAATTGTTTAGTCAATCTTGTTGCTCCCCCTGTAAATAACTCTCCTTTAGTGAATTAACAAAATGAAGTTTGTCTGGAGCAAAATGTATACAGTTCGATGTTATCTTCTGCAAAACCCTATTTTATGTGTAAAAAGCTTAAAAGATAAATAATAATAATAATAATAAACAAATATCTAATGTAAACAAAAGATCACCTTATTAGTTTTATCTTCTACTGTATTGCATTGCAAACTTGAATCTGAGACAAGAGTCTTTCAATTTGCAGTGAAATTAGCTGAAAGAAAAATCCAGACTGGTTTATTTCTAGGCATTTAATAAGTATAAGAAGTCCATTCTGTGAATCAATGAAGGAATAAAAGAATTAAAAAAAAAATATCAGGACAACCAACAGAAGGCCTCACAAACTAAGAAGGGAGCTTGTGTGCCATGTAAGGGAGACTTGTGTGCCATGTAAGGGAGACTTGTGGCACTGAGGCTGACCTTACGTATGGCATATGGAATGCCAAGATTATATAAACAGTGCTCCAACATGGCCACAATGCATGGGCTGAAATAAGTAAAAAAAAGTACAATAGCTTTTTATTAAAATTTTGGAACATAATCATCCAGTTTGAATCAAATATATTTGATTTACTTATTGTATATGACAAACCATTTAAGTTATTGGTTCAGTGGTGTAGACCATTGCTCCGCAACTGGTATGCCACATTATAATGGTGTGTCACAAGACGATACTAGGTGTGCTGCAGAATAACCTGAATATATTTTTTCCTTATACTTTTAGTTATATTCTTTTCAAAATTTGACAGCACACCTGAACTAAAAATATAAGTGTACCATGAGTGAAAAAAAGGTTGTGAAGCACTGGTGTAGACGAATTTATGATATGTTTTACCTCACAAGGCCTACTGCAGGAAAAATGGTGCTGCCCTGACTTGCTATACATAGTTAATCTATGAGCTAGAAATAACAACCCAAATTACAAACTACTGTCTTACAAAAGGAAAGGACATGCTGGGCTATGTAATCTTAGATATACAAATTAACAGGGAGGTCACAACTGGATTGCTTTTGAACATAGGTCTGCTCAATTAAGTTTGACTAGTCTTTAAACAACAACTACTACTACTACTATAACATTTCGATTTCCACAGTTAGAATGTAATTCATATCAGGGAAATTGGTTGAGCTTTGAGACTTTTCCACATAGAACAAAATGGAGAGCTCTTTCAAATGTAATTTCATGATAACAGAAACAAAACATGGCAACAGAGAAGAAGAAAAGCAATCAGAACAACTCTGACGAAGGATGCACACAAAAGGTATCTTCATGATAAGTTATCTGACTCTATACACATGGTTGTTTGACTGGAAACTGCTGCTGTTGTGCATAGTTGCTTATGGAGTAAGAGAGGGTGAATATTCTTCTCAAGGAGAGAGAATCACCTCTAGGTTTATATATTTTTCCTATGTTGAGAGATCTTTTTTCCCATGAGTGAAAGGAGAGGAACAGTATGTATTTCCATATAACCAAGACAAAAGACAGATTTTTCATATAATCTGGTGCGTTTGTTTTTTCTTTTGGTTTTTTTTTTTTTTTTTGATAACAGAGTAATCTATTGGTGAAGTACGTAAAAGAATGTAAATATAAGACCAAAGATAACATTGTGAATTATTGATGAGGAGGAAGGAAGC
>NC_068989.1:22496069-22500798 GCF_001194135.2 Octopus bimaculoides
GGGGGGGGGGGTCTCAGACATGCATTAAAAGAAGCATGATCTGAGTTCAAATTCTACCGAGGTCAACTTTGCCTTTCATCCTTTCAGTGTCAATAAATTAAGAACCAGTCAAGTACTGGGGTCAATATATCCCTGCTCCCCACAAATTCCAGGCCTTGTGCCTATAGTAAAAAGGATTATTATAAAAGTGAATTAGCAAGATTGTTAGAGCATCATAAAAATGCCTTGTGGTATTTTTTCCTGGCTCTTTATGTTCTGAATTCAAAGTTGTCAGAATCAGCTTTTCGTTTTTCTGGGTTTGATAGAATAAAGTACCAGTCAAATACTAGGGGGTGGGGAAAGGGTCAATAAAATAAAGCTCCAATCAAGTACTGGGGGTCAATGGCATCAACTAACCTTTCCCCTTAAAACAGTTGGCCTTGTGCCAAAATTAGAAACTATTTTAATTAGTATTAATTACAAGTAAATTAGTGGTCATTAGAACATCAGAAAAAAATACCTTGCAGTATTTGTTCTGGTTCTGTATATTCTTGAGTACAAGTTCTGTCAAAGTCAACTTTGCCTTTCGTCTCTCCAGGGTTGATGAAATAAAATACCACTAACGCCACCTCCCTTACAAATTTATGGCCTTGTGCCTATATTAGAAAACAATTACTATACTATCATCACAGTTCTTCACTTTATTAGTTTGGACATTAAAAAAAAAAAAATATATGTAACTGAAGCTTCATTTCCTCATGTATACTTATTCTAAAATAAATTGGAAATTTGTGTCAAATCACCGTAATCATCATCACCATAACAGTTGTCATGCCAGTGGAATCTGTGGTGATAATGCCGGTAGTGTTTGTAACAGTGAATGTGGTAGTGGGGATGATGAAATTAGCACTGAAGGTGCCAGGGTTGGTGTTAGCAACCAATATAGGTGTTGAAGTTGTTGTTGGAGGTGGTGGTGGTGGTTGTTATGGTAATGATGAATGGTTGTGGCAATAGTGAAACTGATGGCATTGATGGAGAGAGGGTAGTGGCATGAGTAGTGATATTGTTATTGGTAGTGTTGGTCTGTGGTGGCAGTGAATTTGGCATATTACAGATGTACATAAAAAAAAAAACAACAAGAGGAAGCAACATTTCACAATCACATTAGTGTAGGAGAATGTTTTAAGTGATAAACATACAGAAAATTCTACAGACAAGCCACTCAACACTGGAATAGTGCCAGCCAAATATGTGTCGGCCTCTCTATCTGAATCAGTACATTACATTCTGCCAAAATTGGGCACAGGCTTTATATATATATATATATATATATATATATATATATACACACACACACACACAAATATTTGTTTTCTGAAGGATAGGTAAATGCAGGAGGTTACAATGTTGTCCTTTTTATAGCAAACTGATGAGTTCGAGCCATATTTTAGTTATTACACTCCAGCCATGCTGGGGCACCACCTTGCAGTTCAATGACTATGCAGAAGCAGGTAATAAGGTCTACAACCCTTTTGATACCAATCTGTCTGAGACTAACCTGGTTTTCTAGTACAAATGTCTTGCTTCCAAAAGTTCTGATTTAAAATCTTCCATTGAAGCATGGTGTTAATTTATGTTCCTAATAGTGACAAGATTATTTTACTAAATCCTTCATTATCCATTATAGGCACAAGCATGATTGTGTGGTGAGAGGCTTGCTTCCCAACCACATGGTTCAGGGTTCAGTCCTACTGCATGGCACCTACGGCAAGTGCCTTCTACTATAGCCTTGGGATGACCAAAGCTGTGTGAGTAGATTTGATAGACAGAAACTGAAAGAAATCCATCGTGTGTGTGTGTGTGTGTGTGTGTGTGTGTGTGTGTGTGTGTGTGTGTGTGTGTGTGTGTGTGTGTGTGTGTGTGTGTGTGTGTGTTTGTGTGTGTGTCTCTCTCTCTCTCCAATCACCACTTGATAACTGATGCTGATGTGTTTACATCCCTACAATTTGGAAGTTCAGCAAAAAGAGACAAATAGAGTAAGTACCAGGCATTTAAAAAATATGTAGTGGGGTCAACACATTCAACTAAAAATTCTTCAAGGTGGTACCCTAGCATATCCACAGTCAAATGACTGAAACTAGTAAAAGAGAGAAGATAAAAAATACTTAAAATTAATTGGAGTAAACACAAAGTATTTCAACAGAAATAGGGTGACAAAAGAATTAAGTTGCTATAAGATGATTACCATAGCTTCCCTTTAAACAATGACTGTGTTGTCTCAATCAAAGTAAGGCTTAGTCTTGTGTCAGTCAGTCAAGCAGAAAATCAAGTACCAATATCATGATTGGATGTTCAATTGAATGATAAATATCAAACAGTGAAAATAACTGATATACCGACATCAGGTATTTTATAGAAACATCCCATCATGGAGATAGGGGTCGAAAAATGTAGGTAAAAAAATGCTACTTATTTTTTTTAACTGTAATCTAAAAACTACGAAGATTGATACAGGTAATCTGAACTTTTGATAAATTGGTTATTTATGTGTTCTTTATGGTTTACCACACAGCTACAGAAATAATAAGGTTTTTATTTCAGACTTCAGCTGATAGATAGGATCCAAAGAAGTCAACTTTTAGAAAATACATATCTAGACTCTCACAGTACACCACATATTATTAATTATCATCAGTAAATTATTGGTTGATTGTTAATCAATGCATGCTAGAGATAGAAGTACAGTCCTTAATGAGGTAGAAACATGTATGTGTTGGAAAATAGATCAGTGGGTTGTGCCTACTTATTCAGCAGACCATCTTATATGCCCATAGTACTGCCTGATCAGAGATGATCTAGAGTTATACAACAACAATCAACATTCTCAGACCTATTTATCATATGTCCATAACTAGAAACAATTCAATTCCATACACTATGAAATAATTTCTTTTATGTGACCTAAAGGGTGTGCTTCAACCAACAAGATAATTATAAAATATTTCTCATTTTAATCACATAATTGGTTCTTAGTTTTTTTTCTTTCTTTGCTTTGCTTTGCTTTCTTTGCTTTCTACAGCATTATAATTTATTTTATGATTATATCATACAATAAACTGCCCTTTGACACAGCAGAGTGATATACAAACCTTGAAAATAAATGAAAACTGAAAAACGTTAACAGAGAAATCTCAGTTTCCATTGAACTAACACAGAAGATAGCATTATACAAAAGATTATTCTCTTTTGCTATCTCTGAGTAAACATATCCTTGTATCAGTTTTCATGGTGGAATGCACATTTTTATTTATTTTTAGCCTTATACAGAAGGAAACACTTCATGGCTTACATTTCTTCTTACACCCAATATCGATAGATAGAGGGCTCCACTAGACATTTTCCTGTCCCTAGTGCATATTTTCAATTTGGTATCTAACTGAAGTTGACTAGATTTTATTCCTTCCAATAAATACCTGTAATATACCAGTCAAACTAATCAACTGCTTTCTTTAAAATGTCTGCCACCTGGTTTAACACCATGCCCTGGCCCTTGGCAGGTCTTTAGTAGAGTCCATTCTTTTACAAATATTCAGGACAGGCTCCTAATCTGACAATAACTTTCTCCCATCAGTCCTGGAGGACCTAAAAAGAGCTATGCTTGCTATTATTCTTACTCTAACTACAGAGGAAAAAAAAATAACACTTGCCAGAAGGCATCTTTATTGGTTATACTTTAAAGTGCCTATCATTCAATCACTCAAATTTAGATATAACAATATATAATGCCTCATATTTTACAGACATGTAAGTAAATTCCAAATGTAGTATAGCTATAAAAACTATATTGCAGTAGAAATTTACTTTGTAAAATACAAAACACATTTGACACTTCCAAAGTTTGTTTACAAGATGTTGCTTTCCAAAAGCTATTATTATTTAGCATTAAATTTGATAGTAATCATTGTCAGCAGGTCATTTAGCTCAATGGTAGAGTATTCAGCTGATATCTGAGGTGTACGGGTTTGAATCCTGTAGCCATCTGCTGACAACTTTGTCAGTCTTATAAGAGTAAAATACCCAGTGTTTCTGCTGTTTTCACAGTTATACCGTATTTGAAATTAACTTTCTGTCTGTAAAATATGAAACACAGTCGATGCTTCCAAAGTTTGTCTACAAAATATAATACATCATTTAAGTTAAATTTTAACCATATGATTTTATCATCATCTACCCAAAAAATGACCAATACATGAATTTGTTTCTCTTCTGTAACTCAAACTGATGATTTTTGATATTCATTTGCCTTAAACTAATAATGCTTTTAATAACCAATAATATTTATAGTAAAATCATAAAAGCAGTTAATTAATGCTCCCTATATGTATACACGTCATCATCATCATCTTTTAATGTCTGTTTTTTTATACTCACATGGGTTGGAGACACACACACACACACACACACACACACACACACACACATATATATATATAGTAGGTATCAATTAGAGGAGTTTAATACCTCTAAGGGATAATTAAATCCAAAGTCACTCCTGGTTATTACCTGGGTGGGTACAGTCTTTTGTAAAGTTGTACGGTAGCAGGTGGTTTGGTTGGTAGACCGTAGTTTAGGTTATATAGGAGAAGAAAATAGATGTAATAACAAGGGGAAACTTGTTTTTGCTGGTATGCTTGAGTTTCCCTTGTTATTTCAACCATTTTCTTCTCATATATATATATATACATATATA
>NC_068989.1:22506651-22525354 GCF_001194135.2 Octopus bimaculoides
GTTCATTTGTCTGTTTTTTTTTAAATCAAGCTATCCAAGGGAGACTATGAAGTAGGTTAAAAAGAGACAGACAAACAGAGAGGGAGGAGAAAGAGAGAGAAAGAGGAATCAGTCACTGTACTATCATATCTTACCATCTTAAAAGGGAAGGGATACATTGTACAAGATACTGTTAGCTATACAAAAAGATGGGATAACTGCAGTTAGGCTACCTTTGAACACATCTCCTCTATCAGAGTTTAACTTTTGATTAAACAACATCTTTGGCAAGGTTTGAATTTAGATCTTTAATTTACAAAAACTCCTCGTTAAATTGGAATTAAAACGAGGTTTTAATTCACCAGGAACTTATCTAAACACTAAATTACCCACTGGTTGTAGTTAACATAAAAATACTGCCAACTTGAATAAGAAATATGGAATTTCATTATTCCCATTTGAGTCTGTAAGACAACTTCAAAGTTAGATTTTGCAAACATCTTAACTTTAATATTTATCGGCTGTAGTCTTGGCTCCACAAGAATACATTATTACTCACTGCCAATTGCTCCCAGAAAATTCCAGAACGATACCTGAATAAGTTGTTTATCTTTGCAGATAACACAGGGGTGGGGAAGATGAGAAAAATTAATAAATTTTAAGCTACAGGCATTTTGTAGAAACAATTTGGAACAGTTCAATGCAGCACAACCACCCCACCCCCCTCACCAACACAGCATAACTACAGAAAACTAAGTAGTTGCTACTTTCCCCTTCTACCACCAAGGTCCTGCCTGTAAACACGAAATGACTGAAACGAACCTGGAATGTTTCCAGATTATCAGATAAGTATAGAAGGGAGGGTATAAAAAAGTTTCACTGATATTCCAACACCAGTTACATATTAACCTTGTTTTTGAAGTTGTTTAGCCCCAGGTCAGCCTCTCCTAAACAGACCTAAAGATCAAAGACATTCCAGGCACAACTAGTGACTGCTCTACCTTCTTTTCAAACATAATGTATCGAAGACTGAATTGTCCAATATGTCCTTTTTTAAAAAAAAAACATTATAGTGACTTGACGGCCTCTATTTCTAATAGGCTGAACAACTGTGTAGAGGCTCTTTGAAAGTAATAATGGAACACACAGTAATCTGTTTTACAGTAGATATTTATATTTACTTGGTTTACTCTATGCACTAGCTAACTTTTCCACAACTTATCAATGACTTTGAAATAGAGATCGCATACTTTCATAGTTAAGGTTTATAAGAAATAGCATTCCCATAAAATACACAAAAATATTCCCAACCTGGATGTTGATTTAAGTAGCATCAATAGAACTACCTATTCAAATTTGAGCCAATGGCAGAACCTCTGTAGAGCTTATCACTAACTCAAATTTTTAGGGGTTTTATTTTCCATCCCAGTATGGTAGGATTAACACGTTATCCCATTTAAAATTACTACCTGGTTTTTAATATATCTTTAGTTAATTTTAATTGACTGTCAGCATTTTGGAGAAAAAAGTCTTGGTTCCTTCCTGCTTCTGATTTTACTGGCGACATTGACCCTCAGAAGATTCAGGCTGGAGATTTAGACTCAACACTCTCTGGAATTGTGGCATATAAAAATCACGAGTACACTCTCTCCTCCCTAACAAACTTATATATATATATATATATATATTTCAAAAATTTAATAGAAACACAACAAACGGAAATATTATAAAAATATAAACAGGCGCAGGTAAGTAGCTTGCTTACCAACCGCATGGTTTCGGGTTCAGTCCCACTGCGTGGCACCTTGGGCATGTGTCTTCTACTATAGCCTCGGGCCGACCAAAGCCTTGTGAGTGGATTTGGTAGACGGAAACTGAAAGAAGCCTGTCGTATATATGTATATGTATATATATGTATGTATGTGTGTTTGTGTCTGGGCTTGTCCTACCACCATCGCTTGACAACCGATGCTGCTGTGTTTACGTCCCCGTAACTTAGCGGTTCGGCAAAAAGAGACCGATAGAATAAGTACTAGGCTTACAAAGAATAAGTCCTGGGGTCGATTTTCTCGACTAAAGGCGGTGCTCCATCATGGCCGCAGTCAAATGACTGAAACAAGTAAAAGAGTAAAAGAGTAAATTTGTTGCTTATTCCTCATCAGCCAACATCCAAGAGATCATTACAATATATATACATAAGGCAATCTCATATTTCATATAAATATCTATCATTAATGTATATACTAACACCATATTATGAAAGAATACTGATGTAGAGTATACTATAAAAACTCTACATTGTGAGCCATATTGACATTAAACTTCTTCAGTAACACATAAATTGCAGTTTAATAAGAAAATAACATACAGTATAGCCTTACAAAAGACTTGTGAAATAGTATCAACAACATACAACCACTACAGCTGTCTGACTGAGAAGTGAAGAAGTATAAGCACAATGTTTAGTTGTTAATCATAAATGAGTATGACTTGGTAGCTTGTATTATGTTTTCACTAATTGATTTGGGTACCTGGGTAGATACAAATAGCAAGCATAGATTGTCTCTCAGCCCTCCTACCTTTGTCCCAATGGAACATCAAGGATGTGACAACTACAGGGAGAGAGATCTGTACCAGCAGTTGACTGGTACTTATTGTCAGCTGAGTAGCCATTAAGTAATGTGAAATGTAATGCCTTACTTAAAGACAAAACATCTTACCTGGTCTCAAACTGAACCCCTCAGCCTACCAATCTAATCCATGCACTTTCACAGTATAGGCGTAACATACTTCATAAACATTACTCAATAAGTGACTTGTGAAATATCATACAAGTTACTGTTGTTGTTTAACCCCAGGCCAGTCCTGGTTGAGCAGGCCTGTAATCAAAGGTATTCGAGCTAAGATCACTCCAGCCATATTTGAAGAATAATGTATCTAAAACACCGTTATTTTGAATATGCATGTTTTCTTTTGAAGATAGTAAGGATGTGATTTTGTTAATATTTGTAGCAAATTGAGTAATCACTATGAGATACTCTTTTTACATGCATGCAAACAACATAGTAATATTATAAGGTATTTAAACGATTGTAACTGCAATATAGCAATCTTTATATCTTACTTAACATGGATATACTAATAGAAAGCCACAATTCTGCAGTATTCATCTAGAGAAGGCATCTTGTATAAATGTATAGTGCTAAAAGGCACAGAAATATCAGTAGCAGACAAAAATGTCCAGTATTGGCAGAAAAATTGCTAGATCATGTGATTTTTGCATGTACGCTCATCCTCAGTACCAGCTATCCACTATTACCACATGCTTAGGCAAATTTCCCCATATAGTGATATAGAGAAAAACATTGACTAATCAGTCACTGGTGTGACAAATAGCTGACAGATTGGACAAAAATTAATTATTAGCAAAAGAAGCAGTATTAGTACCAAAAAGCAATCTGAATATTTTACTTAATGTGGTTATACTAAGAGAAAGCCACAATATCAAGGTATTTGGCTGTGGCTTTCTGTTTGTATATCCATCTGTAAGATATACAGATGCCTTTTTGGTACAAATACTGCTTCCATTACCAATAATGAAACTACAATATATTTTGCATTATATGGTGCAATATATTGTACTATGTAGCACAATTCATTGAAACATATAGTACAATATATTGTTCAATAACATAGCTACAATAATTTGAAGCAGCAGTGGTGATATAGAAGTGATTAATTAGAGTGGTGTGAGGATAAATAAAATATGTATGTGACATATTGGTAGAGTTTAATGAGACAGGTAAGGTTCGTGAATAACTAGTGAAATAATGGGAGGAGATGAAGTGAGGAGGAAGGGATGAAGGAAGCAAAAATGGAAGAAAAGAGAATAGAATGAAAAAGAATTTTAAAAAATGGCAGAGAATATACAGTGGGAGTGATGGCAGCAAAAATAAATGAATGAATAAATAAGCAAAACAAAAAGTAAGACATAAGAGAAATTTCCCTATTAACCAAAAATGAAATGGTCCATCTCGAAAGCTTTGATTTTTTTTGTTCCTGTGTCAGACAGATTTTTAGTGAAGTGACACTATTATTACTCCTTTGCTTTGCCTCTAGTGTTGACTATTTACAGCAGAATAGAATCAGTTGACAAGTAGAAAAAGAAAAACAAACTCAAAGGAACCTGGTGATTTTGTTTTTGTATTTCTTCTACCTTAGAGTGAACACCATCATAGTAACCAAATTCTAATTAAAGAATTGGACACTCCTTGTGCAAAACAGTTGTGCAAAACAAGCTGTTCATTAGCAAGAATATATAACACGGAAAAAAATCATCTCATAATATACATGAAATTATTATCATCTATTATAGGCACAAGCATGTCTGTCTGGTAAGAAGTTTGTTTCTCAAGTCCAGTCCCCCTATAAGGTACCTTGGGTAAGTGTCTTCTACTATGGAAACTGAAAGAAGCTCATTGTGTGTGTGTGAGTATCATACAGACAAGAAACTAATTTTCCAAATGCAGTATAGCCATGAAAACAGCAGAAACAGTGGGTATTTTACTCTTATATGACAGAAAAAGCTGACAGCAACAGCTAGTGTTAATTTGGCAGAAATTGTTGTCAAAGGGCATTTTGCTTAATTGGTAGAGTATTCAGCTGGTATCTGGGAGGTGCAGGTTCACGTCCTGTGGAGGAAAAATACCCAATCTTTCTACTGTTTTCATGGCTATAATGCATTCAAAATATTATTTTCTTGTCTGTATGATTCAATACACATTCGACACTTCCAAAAGCAAAAGAAGTTTCTTTACATATGTTGTTGTTGTGTGTGTGTGTGTGTGTGTGTGTGTGTGTGTGTGTGTGTGTGTGTGTGTGTGTGTGTGTGTGTGTGTGTGTGTGTGTGTGTGTGTGTCCTCACCTTGATATTAGGTGATCACTGTAAATGAGTGTTTCCACCATGCAAGCAGTGTCCTTTGTTTCACGGAGAAATATTACCATGTTTGGAAACAGGTGAGGGCTAGCTGTAGAAAATCCTACTCAACAAATTCCATCCAACCCATGCAGGTATGGGAAAGTAGATGTTAAAATGATAACAATAATGATAGTATATATATACATATAAATATACATACAAATATGTACATTACACTATATTAGAAATTTAACTATGTTCAAGTTTGATCTACCTTATTAAGAATTTTTCATATTTCCTTATTTATCTTTTATGGCTGGTTTGGAACAACAACATTCATTAATCCACGAGTCTGATATTTCGAGCTTTTTCACAATTTCATTTGCAAAATAAATTGTTGATATGTTGTCTGCACACTTTGCAGTGAGTTACAAAGGACTTGGGGATTTTGTAAATGACATTTTTAAAGTTTCAAACCATCAGATTAATCAGTTTAGGACTGTTAAAAAATATATGCACAAAAATTCTTTAGTAAAAACAGGATGTGATGGGTAAATTGTCGCCATTTAAAATTTTTAATTTTGTGTATGCGTATAGTTTGTCTTTGATTTCGTCAACTACACAGTTTGGTAGGGTCAGTTGAGCACCATCTATGAGATAAAACAGCAACATGACACAATTCACTTTGCCAGAAATTTGCAAACAAGCTGTGCTGCTTGGCATTCACGCTGGAAGCTCCAATACAAATGGTGAACACACAGAACAACCACTGGCTTGTCATGTCCCCAAATGATGTACCAAGAGTGATAAAAATCAAACACCCAGTTAACATCATGGTGTTTGGAGTGATCATTAGTGATGGCAATGTTATGCCTCCATCTTCCTACAGTCTCAGAATCAACACAGCGTCAGACTCTACATCAAGTGCCTGGAGGAGGTAGTACTGCCCTGGGTCAAGAGGGTGGCTGCTGGAAGATCCTATGTCTGGCCACAGGACTCTGCACTATGCCACACAAGCAGGAGAACCCAGTTATGGCTGTCAGACAATTTTCTGTGATCACATCACCCCTAACATTTGGCCACCTAACTCTCCAAACTGCAACTTCCTTGATTATTATTATGATGGGAGCGCAGTTGAGCAAAAGACCAACAAAACTCCTTGTAACACCAAAGATGAACTGAAGGCAAGACATTATTATGGCAGCATTCACCAACTTAAACAAGGATACAGTCCAGAAGAGTTGCAGGAGATTCCAAAGTCATCTGGAAGCTGTGGTTGAAACCAATGGCGATTTTATTGAATAAATTTACTCTTAGTATTTCAAGATATTTTTATGTAATTTTGGTAAATATATCCGTTAAAATGAGATGTCAGTGTTATTTTCATTTTTGCGTAATTTAGACGACAGTTTATTCACCGCAGCCTGTAGATCAAACTTCATAACAATTGTGTTTTTAATATTACAAAGGCGGTGAACTTGCAGAATCATTAGCACACTAGGCAAAAAACTTAGCAGCATTTCATTTGTCCTTATGTTCTGAGTTCAAATTCCACCAAGGTCAACTTTGCCTTTTATCTTTTCGGACTTGATAAAATATGTCTCAGTTGTACACTGAGGCTGATGTAATTGATGTATCCCTTCCCTGTAAATTGCTGGCCTTGAGCCAAAATTTGAAACCAATATTACATGCCTGATAGGAAAGCTGTTCACTATTTACACACACAAACATTTATATATTAGCAAAATTTAACACAGACAACAGATAAAATGTAGAGGACAAGATGGAAACATGGAAATCATTCCCTCTCATCAGCTGTTGACTGAAGAACAAAGCAATTTCAGCATGTTATCAAGAGGATTTCTTATCTCAGAATGCCTGGGAGAGGTATATTGTGGGAGGAAATGCTAATTTGAAATTAAAGTGTCTACTTATTCCAAAGGCTTTCAAGGGCTCTATGCTAAATTTAATCAAATAAAAAGGCTTGGACGATATGAGTCGTTTTCAAGATCGGTTTATAAACAGTTTTTCCATACTATAGAAAGACACAGTAATATATCCAACATAGCATTGCTTTGTAAATCAGTGGCTTTACAGGTTTTCCACCAGCAGAAAGTTTACAAGATCAGTAAGATATTGTGACTGGCAAATTGTGTAAGATTTGAAGATGTCATAGAAGACAATATAGTCGAGTTGTTGGAGTCCCTTGGAGACACTTCAACTAATGAGGAACTGAAGGTCCTCATTACAAGAACAAGCTGCAAGAGAAGAAAAGGTTATAAATCTCTCCTTACATCAACTCACTTGACAAAGAATGTGCTTAAAGTACAAGCAATTATAGGGAAAAGTCTATAAGTCTTTAATGACAACAATTGATGTATATTATACGCTTAGCCTCTAGACTAAACTGTACAATGTAATGGTGCACCAATAAATGTCAAACACCTTTGAATATGTTCTTCACCTCTCTAGTAGATGATGATGATGATCTACAAAGCAGAAAATAGTCCTCTGCTTCCTCCATGGAACTCCTAATGCACCACCATTTATCACAAAACAATATTCTTAATCAATGCAAGATTAATACTTGTATTCTTATTTATTTCCAAGTAATTCTTCTTCAACTTTTATTAATGAATAGACATTATACTGTAATGTGTGCATGTTAAAAATTTGATATTTTCATATATAAAAGTGGTTTTGTTGTTTTCTTTCCACACCTAAACTTCCACTCAGAAAATATTCCATGAGAATGCATCTTAATTCATAACATGGAAACCAATGGAAAAATAGGTTTTACATTACAGAATTCCATTAAGACAAGATTTTTCAGGAACACCGAATTTCATAGCATGGGGTATGTAATTCAAAAGCTAATGAAATATCTTGCTTCAAAGACAAAAAGAAAAGTGACCCTTTGTCTTAATCTACCAAATGACATTTTCTACGGGTTTTAGGTGGATTATGTAGTGATTAAGAATTTGCTGCCGTCTTTAAGACAGATTTATAGAGTGAATTTAATAGGAATTGGTCAATATTTAATTAGTGGTTTATAAAGTAGCTTCCAACTGATAGGAAATTAAAACAGTGTATAATAAACTAGGTGAATGTCAGACATACATAAAAGACTAAAATTCTAAGCATTATATATACCATCTCCATTTGCACAGCACACACACAAAAAAAAAAATATCCATCATAATAATCAAAACAAATAAACTAAAAATTATTCATCTGAAAGACAATTCAAACATTTAGTCAAAATAATGAAAACATGTCAGTTATTTACAAACAGTTCTGTTAGTCTAGGCTTCCGAGCATTCTTCTATTATTACAAACTACAAAATTTTAAATATGAGAATGTCTATGAAGTCATTCTGCCTGCTAAACATAGCAGCCAGATCAATTGACTTAAATGAGAAAATATCCATTGGAAAAAGAACATACAACTGCATAGAAAGGCAAGAAAGTCGTGGACTAAAATACTTCTTACTTCAAGTTAAGAGACTTTCTGTTCCAAGAAGCTACACATACACTATACTGTTCAGGTAACATGTTCAATTACATTGCAATAATACCATTTTTAAGACCCAAGTCTCATTCAGCAGTGAACAGTAAGAAGAAACACCATCACATTAGAGAGAAAGGAATTGAAAAGGGATTAAAATTGTTATCTTTGATTTCTCTGTATTAGTATTTCATAACTATGCAAATTGTTGTTGTAACTTAGCATTAGCTCAGCTGTGATTAAGCTGTTCTATAACTATGAAAAAAGATGGTTTCAGCTATAACCATCCAGTCTTCTTTTTTTTGTTGAGCCCTAGTATAGATTTGAACAACAGCGCAAAATCTCATTTGGTTTCTGGTTGCTTTTGTAAAGTGATAGGAAGTGGTTTCAGGGAGATTTCTAACAAGTCGAGCGATTCCATAGAGGCTTTCTTGTTATGTTGACCTATATTATAAGATATGTTAGCTGAAAGGAGCCAACATGAATGAAACTATGCAAATGGCTTAATTGTCCAACTTTTAACTTCTCACCTACTTACAGCTGCTTCAACACTTAAAACATAACACCCTGGCTTTCACTCCTAGTTGTCAACCAAATTATGAACAAGAAATGATGTTTGGTTTCTTTTGCTTTTAAACTTCAATGACTATGTTAAAATTACTATAATTTGCCAATATAGCATGTAACTGAAACCTGCAAGATTAGAATGAAACAAAATAAAAGTCAGCATCTCTCACATAGCTTTAATAGTAATCTATTTAATTATCCTTTTAGTTGCTTTTAAGAGTTGGTTTTTAAAACCAGATCAGAGCAACACCAATCTATATTAACTCTATTGTCAAAAATTTTAACCAACTGATCACATTGCAATTATTTCCCTTGTTGGTTGGTTGGAATTTAATTACTCCTAGAAGGATTTTTGGTCTCTTTATTGTTTAGACAATTTCAGTTTATCAATGTTTCTCAATTCGGTACATGACTTGTGAGATCTCCTGTATTTATATTGAATATGTAGAACAGTATTTTCCTTCAAAACCATTCTACTCATATTCATACATAACATCACTTCATTTTCTCTATACCTGTGTGTGTGTTTTATATATAAGAAATATATATGTGGAATAAACTACCCACATTAATCGTTGGCTGTTGAAACACTACATCCTTCAAAACTTCCATGTTATATAAGAAACCTACCAGTATTTGTGGTATATATACATGTTTGTATCCATTTTCTCTTTACTCAATGAAACAATTTTATTCTGCTTCTAGACTAACATTAAGATGAAGTCCTTTTCTATGTCTCATTCACTAAGGTCTGCATATTTGAGTTTAAATTGAGGCAGTCAATAGTATAAACCTCATTTCCATCATCTTAGACTAAGAGTAACAAAACTTGCTGTCTTGCAATTGCTAAAAGCTTTAACAGCCAAAATTCATAAAAACATATTTTAGGATTCAGAGTCGGAGTCTTGCTGGGACATCCTAGACTAGTGGGTCTAGGAAGAAGAAACTATAACTGATGGTTAACTGTTTACCACTACTTCAATCTTCAGAGGCCAATGTCTGCTAGTGGACAACCACCTTAGGTATTACTCACAGACCCAGTGTTCTTAATTTCTTTGGTGGCAGTCTTCCAATATAGAACCATCAGCCTGATGTATCTTTAACAAACATTGAACTACAACAGTAGTTTTCAAACATTTTTTGCTTATGGACCCCTTTAATTCCAGTTTTACTCAGGCAACAGGGACCCTCATAGCCATTCAATGTCTAAAAACTTCTATTCTATCTTTATGAATAAATGTTGTTAGGGACCATATAAAAAAATATTTAGTGTATTGTAGAAATATAACCAGTTTATTGCACATAAAATTTAACAACTAAATCTTGTACAAAAGCCATATGGACCCCAGTTGAGAACCACTAGACTATACAAAAGAATGTGAAGTAGGATACAAAGTCAATTTTATTACAAGCATCAAGACCAGGTCTCTGGTCTGAGGATAACTCAGACCAGAGTCTGTAATGATGCTTTGCCTAATCCACCCAAAAGCTAGGCGATTGTGTAAAGTCTGGTGACATAAAATCTCTAGCCAAACTATTACAAAGATTTGCACCCAAGTGGGAATGAGAGAAGTAAAATGGCTAAATCACAAAACAAAGTCATCAGAGAACAAAAGTGATAAATTTGAAGCAAATTTAAATAGCATACCAGAGAATTTAGAAAAGTATTTTGTTTCTTTGGAAAACAAATAGTTGTGTGAAATTAATTTACATAGACATAATGAGCATTGAAATGATTTTTATTACATTATGTATTAATTCTTCCATGGAAGAATTGACATAAAATTGGGCAAAGATGGTATGTAAAGATTAACACGTGCTGTGAAAAAGTTTTGTTATCATACCAGAAATTGCGATGTGATAAACTAGTTAACAATGTAATTTTCATTTCATTATTTTATTTGAATTTTATTTATTTATTTTTTCTTATTTACAGACTTAAGCAGAATTTTAATATTTTATCTAAAGAAAAATAAAAATAAAATGAAAATATTTAAGCAATTCAGTGAATAAAAAAATAAATAAATATTTTCACAATCTAATAATGAAATAAAAATGTAAAGAGGAGAGAAACAACATGTTTAATTGAAGATTGCAATAACAAACTTTAAATAAATTTAATATAGGGAGTCTTGACGTCACAGTAATGAAAACAATTTAGACAAACTAAATTTTAGCCATTTAAAAGAGTTGAATGTTAATCTTTTTATTAATTAAACACACAAAATATTCTACTTCTACTTAAATGAATATTTATACTCTAGATGAATACATTTAATAAAAATAGATTGGAAATAAAGGAGTAGAGCTGCTAATGGTTAACTTAACTCAAAGGTTCTATTAGAGAAGAATAAAATCACATGGAAGATTATTTAAATATTAGAAAGCCAAGCAATAAGAGAAATGTAAAAATGTAAACATATTCCTTCTATGCTTTTATTGTACAGAAAAAAAGAGAGGGAGTCTCCTGATGGACCACTGTTAAATTAATGAGAAGCTGCTGAAAGCAAAAGCATGCAAATTAAGCTATCAGTTATGGTAGTGTCTAATTTCTGACTGCATTATATAACAGATGGATATTCCATGCTACTGAAGAGTGAAGGAAACCAGGTATGTCTTTCTTTGAAGAGCAATCAACAAACCTTGAAACAGTTCATCAAGAGACTCCCCCATTCTTTTTTTCCCTGTACATCAAAAGCATAGAAGGAATCTATTCATGTATTTACACTCTCATAATTTTCTCAAAGCTAGGCTTTCTAATATTTAATTTTAATTCAGTCCTTCTGGTTCAGGTAATATTATACATATCTGTTCTTGGTCCCCTTTTGTTTGTTACATACATTAATGACATAAATGCCAACTTAAAGAATGCTACAGTGCTGAAATATGCAGATGACATCAAGCTTATACCTCGAGATAAAAAGGATAGGACCTGAACACCATAGATCTTTCCTGCAATTGGACATGGACACAATGCAACAATGGATCGTGGACGGGCAACTCAAGCTGGCTGTGGACAAGTGTACCACCATGCATTTTAGGAGGAAAAACCCAGTGTCCACATACTCTCTCCACAACACTATTATCAAGAAGTCTTCTTGTGAACATAACCTGGGCGTCACTGTCAGCAGTGATTTGCGCTGGGCAAGACACATCTCGAAAATTGTCAAGAAGGTCGAGGGTGTCTTGACCTTTGTCAGCCACTCTCCAGCTATCTATTTAAGGTTGTATATGGCTATGGTGCGGCCACAATTGGAATTTGTATCATCAGTCTGGAACGTTTATCTTGCTCAGGACCTTGATCTCCTGGAAACTGTTCAGAGACGTGCAACCAAGCAAATACTCTCAATAAGGCATCTACCATACTCTGAGTGCCTTGCTTCCCTGAGCATATATACACTGAAGCTCTGACGTCTGGCAACTAACTTGATAAACACCCAAAAAATTACTAACCATTGTGCCAACAACCACCTTGCGCAACTTTTTGAGCTCCATGTGTCTAACACACATGGGCATGCCTACAAAGTCAGAAAACAGCACAGCTCCCATTAGTTTAGGAAGCATTTTTCCACACTCAGAGTTGCTGAAGTATGGAACAAACTACCTGCATCAGTTGTTAGTTGCCGAGACATTGCATCCTTTAAAACCTCCATGCTTCCTGAAATTTGCAAACACTACACCTGATATCCCACCTCGCTCCATATGCATGCACACATGTATATCATGACTCATGCACTGTTCACTTTCCTGACTTTTCTACATAATTCTATGTACTGTACGTGCACATTTGATGAGTTGTAGTGCACCTGAGCACTATACACAATAATTTCATTATTATTATTATATTATTATAAAATATAAAGATAACATATCATATTGTTTCTGAAACTGACCAACACTTTTTTCATCCAATTCAAGACAATATCAAAGATAAAATTATACTTTGTGATGTTCCACAACTAACTTTGTTACAACTAACTCTTAATGGAATGAGAAATGAAATGAAGAATGTATTTATAGATCCAAATGAAAAAATCTTCGATCTGAAAGAGAAATAATCATAAAAACTAATATTAATACTGATGATATTAAATTATTTCAGAACCAAGCTTTTCAATATTTCATTTTATTTTCTAATTTAGTAAAAATACTTGTTAAACTATTCCAGTTTCTTAGTACAAAAAAAGAAACAAAAAAGTGCATACATGCACACACACACCACTTTTTGAAATGACTTTATGAGAAACAAACCAAGATTCAGAAGACACAGTGATGAAGGTTCTTTGTGTAAGAAATGGAAAGCTGTTCAGAGGACTGCAACATGTGACTTAGTAAGGAGCTTAGAGTCTCCTACTAACTTATGAGTCAAGATTTTGTATATTGTCTTCAGTGCTTTTT
Source organism: Octopus bimaculoides (assembly GCF_001194135.2). Lineage (NCBI taxonomy): Eukaryota > Metazoa > Mollusca > Cephalopoda > Octopoda > Octopodidae > Octopus > Octopus bimaculoides. The sequence goes on from NC_068989.1 coordinate 22,520,022, forward strand.
CTGTCTCTCATTGGAAGAAATATTTAATTTATTTATTCTACCAATGAATTAGAAATCAGACACTGAAGAAGTAGCTATTTAACCCTATATCACAATATTGACTATGAAATAGTTGAGTGATTAGACAGAGCTCACGGGCCTCATGGAGGCAAAATGGCTGAGTTCCTTTTGAGTGTTGGGCCTCATGGAGGAGAGGTGGCTGAGTTCCTTTCAAGTGGGTCTCACGGAGACAAAGTGGCCAAGTTCCTTTTGAGTGTTGGGCTTCACAGAGGCAATGACCAAGAGCTTTGGCATTATACCATGCTTGAGAAGAAGACCCACCAAGCCAAGCAAAATCGCAGTCATGGCAGATTCCAGTATCAAGCAAACGGCACCTGTGCCAGTGGCACGTAAAAGCATCTATTACACTCTCGAAGTGGTTGGTGTTAGGAAGGGCATCCAGCCATAGAAAACCATGCCAAATCATACTGGATCTTGGCACAGCCTTCCAGCCCAGTTGATCCGTCCAACCCATGCCAGCATGGACAACAGACGTTAAATGATGATGATGATGATGACTCAGGTGTTTACATTAGTTATAAATATAAGAGAAATTTTAGTTTGATATTTGACTGTTAGCATTGGAGTGACTTATCTGCATGTTTGCTGCTAGTTGAGTAGCTATGAATACTTATGACCTTCGTGCGAGAGGAGGAAGTAAATACTTTTAGCATACACAGTTAAAAGTACAAAAGTTTAATTTGATAATTTAAGTTCTTTGGAGATGCTTTGCTGTCATTAGTATTGTGGTCACTTCTCATAGACAGTTCCATTTGTTTTGTTTTTTTTCTGTATCATGCTTTAATTACAATTTATACAATAAAAGACTTAGATGCATATATTACATGCAAACAAACAAGAAACCAGACTGATCATTTTGATTTAAGTTAGTTTTAAAACTTCCATTTTTTTGTGTTTTTGTAATTTATTTCTCATTATCAGTCTTGTAAACCTTTAACTCATATTCAGTCTACGGAGACGTTCCTCATACGAATGAGCTCAAAGCTGAAATCAACCTCTCACAAAATATATGTAGTTATTGACTGCACACAAACATCTTCACAATCAAAGAAGCCACAGACAAGTACACACTTGAAAGATTAAACAAACATCCAGCATTGAGAGAACTTGCATCGACAATGGAGATATACGACTACAGATTGTTGCATACATATTGTAAGTTAGCTGGCATTTTTTAAGTCCAGCTTCACTAGAAAAAAATGACCTCTACCTACTTCAGGTCAGATCTTTTAAGCAGCTACTCTAAGATGATTCATCTACTTGTTCAAAAATTCGTTTTTGACATAATGGTTCTTATCTTTTGAGCATCTACTCTAATTTTACTCATTCTCAGATATAAATGTTGATCTGCTGCTTAGTTTTAACTTAGTTTTTCTCAAATTTTATTTATATTTTTTTGTTGTTGTTGAAAAAAAAAAATCACGGTTAACAATTACAGTTTAAAACAAATTAAAAGAGTGAAAACAATCAAACAAGGTTATATAATAGCTAATACTTAGATATTAACCTTCAGCAAGAAATAGATATTAGCCTTCAGCAAGAAATATGCAGAACAAAAAAAAAAAAAAAAAAAAAAAAAAAAAAAAAAAACAGAGTATTGTCCTCAAGAAACATTTCAAAGTAGCATATTAAAAACATAAATTGTCTTTGGATCTTTAATAAATTTAACAATGTAAATGTCATTTGCTCTCTCTTTCTGAGTTGCAATATAAGCAATACAATTGAGATGGCTTTCAAAAGACAGCTTTTGAAATTTCAAAAAGCAGCTGATACAAAACAAACTCAATTGGAGATAAATGTTTTCCTGGGGGTGAAAAAAAAAAAAAAGTAAAGGTTGGAAAGCAAGTCTTCAACAAAAATCATTTTAATTGTATCATTTTTTTTACATTGTCATTTGTTTACATAATAATGTTTTTGTTTATTTATTTATTTATTTATTTATCTATCATTATCATTTTATTACTATTATTATTATTTAAGGCATTGAGCTGGCAGAATTGTTAGCACACTGGCTGAAATGCTTAGCAGTATTTCACCAGTCACTATGTTCTGAGTTAAAATTCAGCTGAGGTCAACTTTGCCTTTCATCCTTTCAGGGTTGATAAAATAAGTACCAGTTGCATGCTGGAGTTGATCTAATTGACTAGCCCCCTCCCCCAAAATTTCACACCTTGTATCTATAGTAGAAAGGATTATTATTATTATTATTATTATTATTATTATTATTTTATTTACAAGTAAAAATAAAATGAACCTAGATGATAATTAGCAGTAGGTAACACAAAGTGTGGCCAACAGTACATATGGTTGTCATCTACTGCAGCTGACACTAGTTGGGTACTTTATGAAATATTGGCATTAATGAAATGTTTGCACCAATTCATAAAGATCAAAATAAATGCCATCATGCATTTAGATTAAAACATTCAAGTAATTGCTCACATATTTGCTTTTGCTTTACTAACCAAATGCCACTCAACAAAATAAAATAAAGCTACTTTAAAGTGCCTGGCACTTTGTGAACAGAGTGGTACATACAGTTCCTTGCAAACAACAGTAAATACAATACTCCACTAAAGTACATCAGATTTTATTTGAATTTTGGTTATTTTTAACATCCGATCCTTCATTTAAATTCTACACATGCTTATGACTTAAATAAATAGTAATGTTTAAAAGAATGTTGAGTTTAAGGAAATAAAATATATACAAACAATGGATGTGTGGTTAAGAAGTTCATGTCTCGACCTCATGGTTCTCGGTTTAGACATTGTGTAGCATCATGGGCAACTATTTTTGATCGTCGGCCTCAAGTAGACCAAAGCCTAATGGATGATGGTTTTAGATGGACGGTGTGGAAGACTAAGCCTGTTATATAAAGGTTTCATTTGTTTTTATATATTTTTTCCACACTGGCATAGGTTAGATAAATATATCACTGAGGCAATGTTTTACAGATGGATGCCCTTCTTATTTCTTTACTGCCAACAAGGGGCTACACACACAGGGGACAAACAAGGACAGACAAAGGGATTAAGTCGATTATATCGACCCCAGTGCATAACTGCTACTTATTTAATCGACCCCAAAAGGATGAAAGGCAAAGTCGACCTCGGTGGAATTTGAACTCAGAACGTAGCGGCAGACGAAATACTGCTAAGCATTTCGCCCGGCGTGCTAACGTTTCTGCCAGCTCGCCGTCTGGATGCCCTTCTTGTTGCTAACCCTTACTAGTTTTCCAAGTAAGAGATATCTTATTCCATACACCTTTAAAGGCACCAAACCAGCAGATAACCTACCAACAGCTGAGTAATTGTAAATACACTGAAAAGAGACATGTACATATATGCATGTTCAGTGGTATACATGCACATACATGCATGCTCAGTGGTACACATGCACACACAGAGAAACACACACATATACACAAATACACATATGGAACCTTTATCATACACAGTGGAGTGAAGCAGTGTTGTGTGCTTGCCCACTACTTCATTTAGCATCTTCTCTACAGTCATGCTGAAGGATACCTTTGGAACATTACCAGACGGTATTTACCTTCACACATGATCAAACAGAAAACAGCTTGGGCAGTCTCAATTCATGGTGAAAACCAAAGTACACAAAATACTCGTTGGGGACAACCAGTCTGCAGATGCAATATAGAACTGGCAACACACTCAGAGAGCCTGTTAAGCCTTCATCTTGACCATCAGTCTGTAGAAGACAAAAGTGGGGGAGGGGCCATGGGGTTAAGTCCTCTTCCACTACCGTCATCAACTGTGAGCTATAGGCAACTCAAGTGGCTGTGTGATAAGAAGCTTGCTTCCCAACCACATGCTTCCAGGTTCAGTCCCACAGTATGGCGCTTTGGGCAAGTGTCTTCTACAATAACCTCAGGCCAACAAAGCTGTGTAAATGGATTTGGTAGACAGAAACTGAAAGAAGCCCATTCATCATCATTGTAGTTTAATGTCCGCTTTCCATGCTGGCATGGGTTGGACAGTTTGACTGAGAACTGGTAAGCTGCACCAGGCTCCAATCTGATTTGGTAAGGCCTTTACAGCTGGATGCCCTTCCTAATGCCAACCACTCCGAAACTGTAGTGGATGCTTTTTACATGCCACTGGCATGGGAGCCAGACAGGCAGCACTGGCATTGACCACGCTCGAACGGTGCTTCTTACCAGCATGGCTGCCAGTCAGGTGGTATTGGCATTGGCCACGCTTGAATGGTGCATTTTACATGCCATTGGTATTGAATCATGGATAAACTCTTTTCCTTGAGTAAGCCAGCATTTTTGGGGTCTTACTAAGATCTGGGGTGAAGTCTCTTATGCCATAAACACTGAAATGTGGTTATTCTTACAACTGAGTTGGGTTAATGTGAGAAGAGGGATGTAATATTATTTAAATAGATATTGTGAATAATTTTTTCAATAATCTTCTTTTATTCTTGTTATAGTGATTTAGAAGCGAAGATTTTAATTGTGTTTTGAACTCCTCCAAAGTTTCATATTTCCACAGAACTATAGACTCTCATAAAACAGTATTTAGCTTGGAGAATTTTCTAGTGCAAACATACAGATGGAGATGGAACATTTCCTTTAATAAGGCACTCATCTATAACAGTTGGCATCTGGTGCCTATTCTCTACAGGTGAAGAATTAAATATCATTCTGACAGACATAACAAACAGAGCAGACCCTTAGATGTGGAATATGTTACTAAACATCCAATTAAAACTCAGAAACTAAATCAAGCATGAAGAACAATTTCAGTGTTTAGATGTTGAATAGGAAAGTAATAAAAGATGCTTCACAATATGGAGAAAGAAAAATTATATTCAATATTTTGGCTATAACAAGGCCTTATAATCTAATTATGAACTGAAAAATTTGCTGCCAGAAATAAACTGTAAACAACATTAGATTATTGAATAGGTTTATAAGGGTAGACAAAGAATTTGTCTTATATTTGTGAATGATTGTATATCTGTTAATGTTATTGCAGCTGATGCACCGAGCTAAGATATTCTTCACTGCAGGTATGTCAGTTTTTATGAACAGTCTATTCATATATATACTCTTGTACTCTTTTACTTGTTTCAGTCATTTGACTGTGGCCATGCTGGAGCACCGCCTTTAGTCGAGCAAATCGACCCCAGGACTTGTTCTTTTGTAAGCCTAGTACTTATTCTATCGGTTTCTTTTCCCGAACCGCTAAGTTACGGGGATGTAAACACACCAGCATCAGTTGTCAAGCGATGCT
>NC_068989.1:22525364-22531049 GCF_001194135.2 Octopus bimaculoides
CACACACACATATATATATATACGACAGGCTTCTCTCAGTTTCCGTCTACCAAATCCACTCACAAGGCTTTGGTCGGCCTGAGGCTATAATAGAAGACACTTGCCCAAGGTGCCATTTAGTGGGACTGAACCTGGAACCATGTAGTTGGTAAGCAAGCTACTTACCACACAGCCACTCCTACGCCTATATATATATATATATCTCACCACCATCGTTTTAAGGTCTGTTTATCCAAGTGATATACTCTTTAAAATGATCTAATTTTCTATATCTTTCCACAATGTTATACATCTAATGATCCCTCATCACTAATTCACCAAATAATAAGACTGAAACATGCCAAGAGTTGACTCCTAGACTTGCTAGAAAATTTTAGTAATCATTAATTATTAATTCATAAATATTTGTCTTCCCCTCACCATTTAATTATTTCTAATTAGCTTTTTAAGGTTTCATTCATCATCATCATCACCATTATCATCATCAGTTAATGTCCGTGTTTCAGGCTGGCATGGGTTGGATGATTTGACATGACCTGATCAGTCCAAGGACTATAACATACTCCAGCATCTGCGTTGGTATGGTTTCTATACTTGAATGCTTTTCCTAACGTCAATCACTTTATAGAGTGTACTGGGTACTCTTTCCATGGCATCAGCACTATTGACATCATCATGCAACTCACAAGATTACAAACCCTGAGGTGGGAGTGGGGTCAGCTTTATGTCAAGGGATGAGGGATTCAAGTATAAGAGACAAGCAGGCAGAGAAAGTTCTTGCAGAGAAACTGCAATACTGCTCACATTTAGAAGACAGGGAAAGATTGGTCAATAAAAACTGGGAAGAGATAAATAGTGGAGATGAGATGTTCAGTCACTTGTCTCTGTAGCTATGCTAGAACAGAGCAAATGCTGGTCACCACCACCACCACCACCACCACCTTGGTGAGTGTAGTAATTCTTAATTAATTACAGCCACATACCACTCTTTTTCTAGCAAAACAAATACTGCATACAGAGCTGTATATTTTTAACCCATGTGTTCCCATACTTTGCCATGATTTCCTCAGCAATCTCTCCCTCTCTCTCCAAAATTCGGAAACGTTTTCGCTTTGTTTTATAACGTCTGTCTTTCTCATTCTTGCCACAATTTCTTCCAGCGATAAAGTCTTTCAAATCTTTCTCTTTCTCTCTGTCTGCCTCAGTAGTGTCTTCTTACTGCTACTTCCTCAGGTGAAGCTGGCCTTACATGCCCACCCATTCCTGCCCCCACCACCTATACCAGAAATCTCTTATACTGGAAATTCCTATAGGGCTCTGCCTTGCTTTCGTACCAGAAGACATGCATACCTCCGTCACCCACCACCACCACCAATCATCCACACTACTTCATGTGCCAAAAGATGTCTTACTTAGAAAATTAACTAACCACCTACCTCTTTCTCTCTATATATAATGGACTAACCAATAGCAACTCATTTATTTTATTTAAACATTGAGCTATTTATGTTTGTAGCAATAACGCTTATATTTACAACATTCATAACACCTATTTACAATGCTTACATTACACTCAACCCCAATAGGGGCAACAATTTTAACATGTTTGAATGGTAGTAGGTTCAATGAAGAGGGAACAAGGCTACTGGAGTTTTGTGATGCAAATAACCTATTGATCTGCAACACCAACTTCAGGAAGTCAGCTAGCCACCTAACAACCTACTAATCAGGTGACTGTGTTAGCCAGATCGATTACATTCTCATCAGACAGGAGGATGCATGGTTTCTCTCAAACAGAAAGACCCTCCCCAGTGAAGAATGTACCCTACTGGTGAAGGATGTATCCCCCAGCATAGACTAGTCATTGGTAACTTTAGATTCCAGGTCAAAAGGATGTCAAGAAGCAGACCAATCTGGAAAAGAAGGATCTGGAAGCTTAAGAACCCTTCATATGGTCAGAGAGTTAGGGACATCCTAATTGAGAAAATTGATGAGAGGGAGGAGGAGCTACAGACTTGTGACATGGAGGGCAACTGGGAATTCCTGTGGGACAGCTGGCTGAGTGCCACAGACCAAATCTGTGGCTGGTGCAAAGGCCCATTCAGACCTAGGGTGACATGGTGGTGGAACAATGCTGTAGACAAGGCCATTAGAGCAATGAAACAGGTCTGGAAGAGTGGGGGTACTAGGGAACTGTATCAGATAACCAGAAGGGAAGCTGAGAGACAGGTATATCTAGTCAAGGGAGAAGCAGAAAAGAAGAAGTTTACTTATGTTCAGCGACTGGAAATGAACAACACTGCTTATATGAGATGGAAGCTCGTTTACATCTACTGCGCAATGTCAAAACAAGATAACATAAAGGTATATGCACACACAAAAGGGATTTCTTTCAGCTTCAGTCTCCCAAATTCACTAACTTGGATTTGGTTGGCATGGGGCTATAATAGAAAATACCTGCTCAAAGTGCCATGCAATAGGACTGAACTTGAAATTACATGGTTAGGAAGTGAACTTAACTTCACAGCCATGCTTGTGCCTTTAGATGTACATATATACATGCATGGACAAAACAATTAATAACAAACTGTGCAGAATGCTGTATTCACTTTTTTGTATTTATCTTTGACAACAAAATTAAAGCTAATATTGCACGTAACATTATTTTATTGTGGTCGACGACCAGGCTTGTCACAGCTAAATTACTTTATTGATTTGTGGATAATATATTTTTCCATCCTACAGAAATCAAATAAAACCATCTAATCAGTTATTCTGCATTTTCATTATTTTTGGATAAATTCATGGTTTTCTACGTATGTATATATATCCACATACATGCTCTTTTACTCTTTTACTCTTTTATTTGTTTCAGTCATTTGACTGTGGCCATGCTGGAGCACCACCTTTAGTCAAGCAAATCGACCCCAGGACTTATTCTTTGTAAGCCTAGTACTTATTCTATCGGTCTCTTTTGCCGAACTGCTAAGTTACGGGGACATAAACACACCTGCATCGGTTGTCAAGCGATGTTAGGGGGACAAACACAGACACGCAAACATATACACATACATACATATATATACATATATATACGACAGGCTTCTTTCAGTTTCCGTCTACCAAATCCACTCACAAGGCTTTGGTCGGCCCGAGGCTATAGTAGAATACACTTGCCCAAGGTGCCACGCAGTGGGACTGAACCTGGAACCATGTGGTTGGTAAGCAAGCTACTTACCACAGCCACTCCTACGCCTATAAATATATATATATTCTAACACCTTTAAAGTTTTTAATGTAGATGCTGCCACCACTAGTCAGTTACTGATGTACACAAAATGACAGCCTCATAAATTTGTCCATAAATTGAGACCGGTCCTTAGTTTAAGAACAGCACTAGATTATTTTCGATTACATTACAAAATGCACAAATGGAAAAACTTTAATGCAAAAGTTGTGACAAACATGAAATTGGTCATAGACACTGATCAACAAACGCAGCTATATTTACGAATATTAAATACCAGCCATCATTATTCTCCTCCTATTTCCAAAATGTCAACACTCAGCAGGGTAGAAGGGTGTATCATTAATTATAAGTATGGTTATGATTCAGCAAGTTAATGACTACCACTAACTGGGTGGATGTCTACTTGATCCAAGGCAAACACAAATGAAAGACCACTTGGATAGGCAAGGGACACAGTTGTTTTTGTTTTCTTTTTCTCCATAGCAGGCTTCAATCTCCACAATTGCTGTCATTACAACAATTGTGGAGACTGAAAACTTCCAGACATACTCTTTACTCTTTTGTTTCTGTCATTTGACTGCAGCCATGCAGGAGCACTGACTTTATAGTCGAGCAAATCGATCCCAGAGCTTATTCTTTCTAAGCCTAGTACTTATTCTATCGGTCTCTTTTGCCGAACTGCTAAGTTACGGGGATGTAAACACATCAGCATCGGTTGTCAAGCGATGTTGGGGGGACAAACACAGACACACAAACACAAATATATACATATACATATATATGACGGGCTTCTTTTAGTTTCATAAGGCTTTGGTCAACCTGAGGCAAGAAGACACTTGCCCAAAGTACCACGCAGTGGGACTGAACCCAGAACCATGTGGTTGGTAAGCAAGCTACTTACCACACAGCCACTCCTGTGCCTAACATATTTTTATCTTTTATCTTTTACTTGTTTCAGTCATGCTGGGGCACCACCTCAAAGAATTTATTTACCAATTCTATTATATCCAGATTTTGTGTACATTCAGATCACTTTCTTAAGTAGTTATACCTACAAGGAACTTCAAGGATTAGTTTCTCAGGAAGTACTCCTTACTACAGGTTCAGATTCTCTTGGTATGAGAACTTCTTCCTATAGATATATCATGGAAAGGGATAGCTAATACCAAACTGACTTATCCTAGATTAACTGTATGAATACAAATTTATTAGGAGTAACCTTGCTGTTTAGGGCAGAGAATAAACATTCTGTAGAATGATTGTCAATATTTAGATAAATATGACCGGGATAACTGATGAGCAATCTCACTAAATACAATCTTATGAGGATAGAAATGAGTATGTGTTGGAATTTGTAGCATAGTCCTCAATTATACTGCAGACTAACATTTGTATGGAGAGGGCAGAGTTAGATCCCAAGTGTTAGGGTAATCCTTGTTGTTGTGTAGCCCCTGGCCAACCATGATCAAGCATTCCCATATTATTCCCAAATAATGACACACGACACGCACACATTTTCCACCTAATTGTAGCCTGTATTGAATCAATTTAATAGAGAAGACGAAAAAAAGAAGAAAAAAAAAGGTCTGCTAACAGGATCTGAACTATCCATGTGTTGCTTACCAGGCAACTGTGTTAGCAACTACACAACAGAAAACCTGCCATTCCTCCTTAATTTAAGTGACATGAGTTTTTAGTGTATTTAATATCAGGCATATTATTGTATGATGATTTCAAATTTTGGTATAAGGCCAGCAATTTCAAGGGGAGGAAGCAAGTCTATTAAATCAACCCCAGTACTCAACTGGTACTTATTTTAAGGATCCCAAAACGATGAAAGAACAAGTCAGCCTTAGTGGAATTTGAACTAAAAACATGAAAATTGCACTAAGAAAAAAGGACAAGGTAAAATTACTACCTGCTTTTATAGCAAGTTGATGCAAGTAGTTTATCCTGACTTATAGTTCATGCAATTGAAAAAAAAACCACATTATTTATGGGATGACCCAGTACAATGACCCCATATCAAGATTCTTGATTGGAGGCCCTCTCAGTCAAATTGGCTTTTTTTTTTAGGGTCTTTTTGTTTTTGCTTTTTTTTTCAGATTTGAATTAGTTTTTATAATGTCTCATCTCAGCTACAATCTTACTACTTAGAAAGCAAATACATGTGGTATTTCTGTCTATAAGTATGTACTACTGAAACAGTTTTGATGCTATAACCTTTCTTAAAAGTCACAGTTTTATTAAGAGTAGCTGTGATGACTGAATTGTGCCACAAATATGTAACAAATAGCAAAATAGCATCACAACCTTGGTTTTTTTTTTCTTTTTGTTTAAACAGCTGTAATGACTCTGATTCTGCTCAGCACAATGTGTTTGTTGCCACCGTGATACGTAAATGTTAAATGATGATGTGTGTGTATAAGTATATA
>NC_068989.1:22532556-22540040 GCF_001194135.2 Octopus bimaculoides
GGCACATAAAAGACACCATTTCGAGCGTGGCCGTTTTCGTGCGGGTGACACGTAAAAGCACCCACTACACTCTCTGAGTGGTTGGCGTTAGGAAGGGCATCCAGCTGTAGAAACTCTGCCAAATCAGACTGGAGCCTGGTGTTGCCATCCGGTTTCACCAGTCCTCAGTCAAATCGTCCAACCCATGCTAGCATGGAAAGCGGACGTTAAACGATGATGATGATGATGATGATGTTTCAAGTTCAAATTCCACCAAGGTTGACTTTGCCTTTCATCTGTTCAGGATTGATAAAATAAGTACTAGCTGAGCACCAGGGTCGACATAATCAACTTAACCCTCCCACCTAAATTGCTAGCTTTGTACCAAATTTGAAATCAGTACAATGACTATAAGAAACAAATGTGTGGGTAGCAGTTATCGACTTATGTATGAGTGGCCTATTATTCCTAACTTGTGGAATTTAAGACAACTACACACACACACACACACACACACACACACACACACACACATATATAAGCCTTGCAAGTAAATTTGGTAGGTGGAAATAGTGGGAAGCCCATTGCATATGCCAGCAATGCATGTCAGCAAATGCATGTGAAAGTTGATATCTTGTGGCTATGCTTCTGAAAGAAAGAAAGGAAGGAAGGACAGAAGGAAGGAGTACCCATGTGGACATACACACACACACATACTATATATATATATATATATATATATATATATATATATATATATATATGTATGTATTACCCAGTGTAAGCTATGGACACATAAGAGATGCAGCAATATCAAAGGAAGGCTAACTGGGAAGATAATTTTTGCATGTAACAGATGCTCAGGAGCAATAAACATGTGCAGAAAACAGCTACCGTCACATTCCAGGGGGAAAAACACTACAAGTAGTTGATAGCTTCCGTTACCTAGGTGACTAAGTCAGTAGCAGTGGTGGGTGCTCTAAAAGTGTAGCTGCTAGAATAAGAATAGTCTGGGCAAAGTTCAGAGAGCTCCGACCTCTGCTGGTGACAAAGCACCTCTCACTCAGAGTAAAAGGTAGACTGTATGACACATGTATGCAAACAGCCATGCTACATGGCAGTGAAACATGGGCCATGACTGCTGATGACATGCATAAGCTTGCAAGGAATGAAGCCAGTATTCTCCGCTGGATGTGTAATGTCAGTGTGCATATATGACAGAGTGTAAGCACCCTGAGAGAAAAGTTGAACTTCAGAAGCATCAGATGTGGCATGCAAGAGATACGATTGCGCTGGTATGGACATGTGGTGAGAATGGATGAGGACAGCTGTGTGAAAAAGTGTCACACCCTAGCAGTAGATGGAACCTGTGGAAGAGGTAGACCCAGGAAGACTTGGGATGAGGTGGTGAAGTACAACCTTTGAACATTGAGCCTCACCAAGGCAATGACAAGAGACCGAGACCTTTGGAAATATGCTGTGCATGAGAAGACCCGGCAGCCAAGTGAGACCAAAACAGTGGCCTATGCCAGTGCAGCACAACCAGCCCATTTAAGAGTACCCTTCAATCCTTGGGCAATAAACTGCACTTGCAAAGACCTGTTGAGGCAAGTAAAATCACTGTCGTGGGCAATGACAGTACAGCCTGATTGGCACCCGTGCCAGTGGAACGTTAAAAGCACCATTCAAGCATGATTGTTGCCAGTGTTGCCTGACTGGCTTCTGTGCCAGTGGCACATAGAAAAACACCATTCAAGCGTAGTCATTGCCAGTGTTGCCTGACTGGCTCCTGTACTGATGGCACGTAAAAAGCACCATTTGAGCATGGTCAAGGCCAGTACCGCCTGACTGGTCCTCATGCCGCTTGCACATAAAAAGCACTTGCTACACTTTCAGAGTGGTTGGCATTAGGAAAGGCATCCAGCTGTAGAAACTCTGCCAGATCAGATTGGGGCCTGGTGCAGCCTTCTGGCTCGTCAGCCCTCAGTCAAACTGTCCAGCTCATTCATGCCAGCATGGAAAGAGGATGTTAAACAATGACGATGATGATAATGATGATTTTAAACACTATCTTCAAAAAATTAAAACATGGTTGTGAATACCTTGGAGGAGAGAAAATAATTTATTCTACCATTGTATCACACTTGAATTAGTTTATGTTCCTAAAATGTTCCAATGCTATGTGTAAAAAATCAGACTATTAATTTTTTTTTTTTTACAATGTTTGAATATATTTCAAATTTTATAAAAATTAACAGTCTGGTTCCTGTAGCATCATACCTGATTAGTTTAGAAATACAAAAAAATTTCAGTGTAAGACAATGAAAAAATTAATTATTTTCCATCTTCTACATGCTAACTTTGCCTCTGCTCTGCACTAACTTTATGAAGACATTGTTTTTAATGAGGAATTTCAATAACAACAATATTCCAGTATATACTGTACATATATATTGTGTGAAATATAATTGTCTCCCATTTTGTTACACATACTCAGATAACACACCAAGTATCAGACAATAAGCATAAGCCAGTGTCAACAGTGGTTCCAGAAATTCCAAGCCAGAAACTACAGCCTAGAAGATGAGCCTCATCCTGGAAGATTTGTGGAGCTTGACAAGGAGATCCTGCAAAACCTGGTGGAACAAAATCCCATTGTAACTGTTGAGGAATTGCAGAGAAGCTTGGATTTGGTCATTCAACCATTCATCAGCACCTGCGTACCATTGGAATAGTCAGCAAATTGGATCAATGGGTTCCTCACAAACTTGCCAAGTCTAATCATGCGCAGTGAGTGAATGTATGCTCTTCTCTGCTGTCACATCTCATAAATGAAACTTTTTTGGACCGAATAGTGACGAGAAATGGTTTCTCTATAAAAATGTCAAGCGTTGAAGACAATGGGTAGGGAAAGGAGAAATATCAGCACCCTAGGCTAAAGGGTCTTCACCCACGTAAGCTGTTGTTATCTGTTTGGTGGGATATGAAAGGTTTAGTTCACTTTGAACTTTTAAACCCAAACCAAACGATAACAAAGAAGATCTACTGTGAGAAGCATGAGCAGTATGGATGTATTTGGCACTTGAATAGTGCCCCAAATACATCCAATCATTGAAGGACAATTTGATACCAGACTTGGATGAAGCTTGTTTCCAGCCTTCTGTGGAAAAACATCTCTGGCCATGGAGAAATATTACCTTGCTTGGAAACAGGTGAAGGTTGACAACCAGGACATCTGGGGCCATAGAAAATCTGCCTGACCCATGCAAGTATGGAAAAGTGGATGTTAAATGATGATGATAAAACATGAGAGTATAAAATACTATGTTTAGAAAGAGATAGCACTGTTAATAATCTTAAGAAAATTATGGATTCCATACATTACCACCTTCTTATTGCTTTAAAGTGTACTTTTAATGATACCTGTATGTTTTTGCTCTTCCCCCACCTGCAGTCTGAAATAGCTTTGTAGAGATAATTGTTTAGACAGTTGTTTTTCATACTGTGACTTGGCAAATATAAATAGGGATATATTTCAAGATATTACTGAAAATACTATTATAACTGATTCAACTGATTAATATCATTATCACCTTTGTCAGCCTTTTCATCATCATCATTGACATTATTCTCCTCCTTATCATCATCATCATCATCACCATCATCTCTATTGTATCAGCATCTTCACCATATATCCTTTTGTTATTGCCATCATCTCTTTGTTATCTTTGTTGGTACCATTTTCTTACTATTATCATAGTCATCACCATCCTTGTTATCACTATCATCTTTTTGTTATTGCCATCATCATCTCCTTGATATCATCATTGCCCTTTTATCATCAACATCATCATCATGCCCATCATTGTCATCATCATCAACCCCTTCATAATATCATCATTATTCTCTTGTTATCATCATTACCTTCATCACTCCCCACCCCTGCCTTGTTATTGTTTTGATACTTGTCACCATCCTCATCATCATATTCACCATCACCATCTTAAATGCCCACATCTCCACCACCATTTCCATCCTCCTCCTATTCTACCACCACCGTCTTCAAGAGACAAAGTTACCGATAGACAACAAGTAATTTACAATAATATATCTTCTGAATAATTCCGGCATGAAACACTTTGAAATATCTCAATGGTATGTCAGAGTGTCATCCTGTTTACATGTAAAGTGTAATTATTGATAACATAAGAAGTGCACTGTATCTTAACACAAGACACAAGACACACACACACACACACACACACACACACACACACACACACACACACACACTGACCCACTTAAGTGCCGTTCATTCTACATGCATCTTCCCTTTCTATACTGCTTGTCACCACAGTGTCACCTTGTCTGCCAGCACACTCTTATTCCTTTTCTCCAATGACTTCCGTCCTCACTTAGTTTTCAAGGTCTCACAGACTTCTGTCATCTCCCTACCATCTCAGACACATTACCTTGAATATTGGCACTTGACTCACAATATTGAGTACTCTTATCACTCATTCCTTTCATCACTATCATTCATGCTTTTATTGCTCATGCTTCTCATTCTGCAAAGGGGCAAATAAATGAGCGGAGACATGAGGCTGAGGTTCCATTATTTTTCATGACCAAGAAACGATTACCCATCTAGTGTTGGTGTCACAAAAATGCACCAAGTACACTCTGTGAAGTGGTTGGTGTTAGGAAGTGCTTTCAGCTTCAGAAGCAAAGCCGAAATAAAACAAAGTGTTAGACAAGGGTCCCTTGACATCTAGGTGAGCAGAACCATCCAAACCATACCTGTGGGAACAGCAGGTGTAAATGACTATATATATACTTTCATCATCTGACACAAGACCACCTCCTCCAATGGCCCTCCCCTCTCAAAATTTCTTGTCTTACAAGTTACTTGGTGACCCTGCCACTACTGGTGGCACTTAAAAAGCAACCAGTCCACAATGTAGAGTGGTTGGCATTTGGAAGGACATCCAGCTATAAAAACCATGCCAGAACACACAGAAATATGGTGCAGTCTTATGCTTGGCCAGCTCTTATCAAACCATCGAACCCATGCCAACAAGGAAGGAGGCCATTAAATGATGATGATGATGATATATTATAACAGGTTTGTTCTTATGTATAGTTATATATAAAAACAGTCAACTATTAAAATAAGGATAAATAAGGACTACTCAAACTATTTCAGCAGAGTATCACATTTATTTGTATGAGGACAAGGTTGACAGTGATTTTGAAGTTTTGCTAGGTATAGGTTCAGACAGTCTGACAAAGGAACAACTAGAGGAATTTTGAAGTCACTGACAACATTTTCATTGTAAATACACACACACATACATGAGAGAGAGAGAGAGAGAGAGGAAAGTGAGAGAGAGAGAGAAAGAGAGGAGAGTGAGAGAGAGAAAATCCACAGCGTAGAATAAGTTTAAGTTGTGAGAGAATTCAACTATTTAGGACAAAGATCCCTTGTCAAAGAAATGAGGACAAAGATGGCTAGATTAAAATATAGACAGATGGATTGATAAAGTTTATAGGCAGGCAGAAAGCTAGATGGGTTGATAAATATTTAGACAAGGAGATAAAGAGATTTATCAATTAGACAGATAGTTTTATTATCGGTGGTGAGAGTCAGAGAGATAACCGTATAGTTAAGCCAGTGTCAGTGTAATTAATTCATGGGGCATTAAGAGTTAGAAATAATTAGGCAATGAAAAAGAAAAACAAACAGAAGTCAACAACTAATAATCTTTGTAGACAGATAGATAAATTGTCTTTCAGACAGTCAAATTATAAGACAGACAAACATCCAGATAGAGATGTTTGAGCAGACATTCTATGTGATTGATATGCTTGTTTTGTCCATTTTAAAGTTCCGTTTTCCTCTGCTGGACAAGTACTTATTTATGGCAGTATTTTTACAGCTGGATGCCCTTCCTGTCACCAACTTAGTTATATTTCACAAATAAGGAATTTTTTTTATTCCACTGTTTTGAGAGGACATAGCTATAAGACAGGACATAATATTTTACCTGGTATGTAAACAAGACAATACTGTTTTTTCATTTTTTTTTTTTTTTCACTCAAATTATTTCATGCAAGCAGTAGAAATGACAATTTTCACACACAAACAAACACATGCATAACATGCCTCTATGCAATTTTCATCTACCAATTCTCTTCACAGGACATTGTTTGGCCTCAGGTAATAGTAGAAAACAGCCCAAGGTGCCATGCTGTAGATCATGTAGTTGTTAAACATATTGCATAAGCACACAAACCATGCCTAAACCCACATTGCCAGGAAATATATTTCCCAATAATGGATACACAGTACATGATATATAATTAAACAGTATAGGCAATTAAGAATTAAGGCAATAACTGAAAAGTACAATCTAGACAAGTTGTATAAATATAACAAGGTATTAAATTAGATTAATTAAAAAGGATAGGTTTCAAAACTAATTGTCTTCAGGAACATTCTTATATAATAGAACTAAATGAAAAAATTAATGCAAGAACTGATCTTATACAGGTTGTTGTTCTTTAACCCCAGGTCATCCCTGGTTGAGGAAACTCATAATCAAAAGCATTCTTTCTTTGGCCATCCTATCTTTTGTACTCTTTCTTCAAGATCGCAGGGTTTGAACTGGGGGAAATCTGGTTGCTATTTCTTGTAAGTTGAGTGATCGTATAGAGGTGTATTCGTGGGTACATTCATAAGTAAGTCTTTCGTGTTGGTGTTTAGAACAGGTTTGATAAGATAAGATAACCAACAAACCATGGACAGCACAAGAGTAACCAACTGAAAATTTGGTGGTGGGGGCATAAAAATCACCACACCAATTTGAATTTTGTTTTCAACATTTAATTATCCTACAGCTGTTACTGGTACTTAGAATTTTGGTAAAACAAAATGTTAAGAGAACTGTTGTAGAAGTTAGAATCTAAATTGCAAATTCTCATAGTTGTCATCATTTATACAGCCAAAGTTAAATCAAACCAATGTAAGTCCATTTTCTAACCCCAGGAGGAAGACACGAAATATACAATCACAGTATCTTTTACTTGTCATTGGCCTGCAGCCATGCTGAGGCACCACCTTGAAGGGTTTCGTCAGAAAAATGGGCCCTGGCACTTTTTTTTTTTAAAGTCAGGTTCTTATTCTTTCAAACACTTTTTGCCGAACTGCTAAGTTACAGGGATGTAAACAAACCAACATCAGTTGTCAAGCAGTCGTGCAGGATAAATAGACATACATATACACACACTCACAATAGGCTTTTGCAGGTTTGGTCTACGAAATCCACTCACAAGGCTTTGATTGGCCCAGGACTTATAGTAGAAGACATTTGCCCAAGGTGCAATACAGTGGGACTGAACCTGGAACTATGTGGTTGGGAAGCAAACTTTACTACACAGCCATGCCTGTGCCTACAAATTTTCACTTCCGTGTTTTTTTTCTTTCATTTTTTTTTTTTTTTTTG
>NC_068989.1:22540050-22540674 GCF_001194135.2 Octopus bimaculoides
TAAGGGAAGTTTGAAGGCAACTAAATAATTAAGTAGAGGAAAACAGTTTAGCTTCATCATCTTTGCAACTTTCATGGGTGATTTCATCTAATTTGCTTCCTACAATTTTGAGTGGGAATACAGGCACAGCTTTTGAAGAACAAAGTCTCTTTTATTTATAATACAAAGGAGTAGTAATTTGGTACTGAAATGGATTGAATTATACATGAGCACATCAGAGAAAATTCTAAGAAGCAGAATATGAGAAATTAAGTTATTGAATTAACATCTTACTATGAATTCTAAATATGTTACCTGCATCAACCAGTGTATCATGACTTAGGGCAAGCTATGGCATAACTGATTACCCTGGTGTATCGGTACGACAATATGTCTCCCTCCTATTTCATGGCTAAGTGAATAAGGACACCATTATCACCATTAGTTTAACATACACTTTTCTATGCTGGCATGAGTCAGATAAAACTTAGTAAGGCATTTTTTCTGTGATTGGATGGCACCAACATATATTACACACACACATCCATTCTACTATAGGCACAAGGCCAGCAATTTTGAGGGAGGGATAAGTTGATTTCATCAACCCCATTACTCAACTGGTACTTTATATATATATATATATAT
>NC_068989.1:22541293-22551999 GCF_001194135.2 Octopus bimaculoides
CATGTCTATCAATTTGTTTTGTAAGATTATTAAGTTAATGGACAGAAGAGGAAATGATTTTATCTTGGCTGAAAAATTGCGTCCCATTTCAACAGGAAACTCTGAGATGACATCAAGTGGAAAATGTTCCCCATCTGCCATCCCACCACAAGAAGTAAAAACTTGTAGAGCTGTGAAGAAAGCAGTAACCCTTGAGAAATGGTGGAAGGGGAGGGGGAGAGAGAGAGAGAGAGAGAGAGAGAGAGAGAGATAGAGAGAGATTTATAGTGCCATGAAGAAAACAGCAACCCTTGAGAGACATAGAGCTGTGAAGAAAGGAACAAAGAAAGAACGATAAATGAACAGCCATAGAAAATAACAAAATATTCCAAATAAATAAACCTAAACAAAACAAAAATTAAAGAGAAACATATCATTCCTCAGATTTCAAAGATGTAAGCTCAAATTCTTTTGCACTCCTTATGTATGAAAACAAAACAAAGAATATAATTTTTTTTTACCATCAGTCTAAGAAGTGTTAGGAACCAAACTACTTCAGGAATTGAGAGAGAAACAAACAGATCTGCTAAATCCATTCCAGTCATTGTAATAAGGAAAATTTTAGAAAATTATGTCTAAATAAATCATATGAAAACAAAAAGATTAAAAATGCCATCATGAAACAGAGAAAGCAATCTTTATTAAAGATTTAACTGGAAAATAAATACTTATTTTTGTATAGATTTACTCTTCATAAATTGAGTTATTTATAATGGAAAACACATTTTATTTCCCCAAAATCACAATAACAGATAATAGAGTTTTATAAAGAGTTGTTATGGAAACTATAGCAGCAGTGGTCTTATACTTTAGTGAGAAATAGAAGTCGCTAAGTGACTGCCTGCTGCAAGAAAGCTAAAATCTAATTTCATTTAGGCTGTTGTTTTTGCCTGAAGACAGTGCTGATTAAACAGACCAATGATCCAGCCATGATCATCCCAACTTTTAAAATTTATTATTGGATATACATGCAGTGGCTGTGTGGTTAAGAAGCTTGCTTCCCAACTATGTGGTCTTAGATTCAGTTCCACTGCACAGCACCTTGGACAAGTATGTTCAAATATATATATATATATATATATATATATATATATATGTATATATGTATATATTGTTGTGTCTGGAGAGAGTCATTCTCTTTTTGTGCCTTATTATTTAACACACTCACCGGTGAAGTTTCCACTCATTTACATATATATATATATATATATATATATATATACATATATCTATATATATACACACCCACGTGGTAGTGGTGTGTGTGTGTGTGTATCTCCATAACTTAGTGCTTAGGCAAAGATACTGATAGAATAAGTACTAGGCTTTAAAAAATAAGTCCTGGAGTCAATTTGTTCAACTAAAAGCCTTCATGGTAGAGCCCTAGCATGTCCACAGTCAAATGACTGAAACAAGTAAAAAATATAAACTAGCAGAACTCTTGTTTATAATCCATGTGGCCCTTACAGATCTGAATAAGATTTTGTTGTAAAAATTTGAGCACAATAAATTGCTTATACTTCTATAATGCACAAAATATGCAAAAAATTTTATATAACTCTTAATAATATTTAATTATAAAAATACAGTGGGATTTTTTTTTAATATACACATCGAATGGCTATGGAGGTCCAGTAGAGTAAAATAGAAATCAAAGTGATCTATAGGCAAAAATTGGTTGAGAACCACCAATTTATACAAACTATATTGGTCAAACTCTTTTTAGTCAGTTTTTTTTTTTTAATACCAAGACGATGACTGGAATGTATAATAGTGGTTTCAAATTTTGATACAAGGCCAGCAATTTTAGGGGAGGAGTAAGTCAATTACATCAACCCCAGTACTCAATTGTTACTTTATTTTATTGACCCTGAAAGGAAGAAAGGCAAAGCTGATCTCCATGGAATTTGAACTCTGAACATAAACAGCCACATGAAATGCCACTAAGTAATTTGTCCCATGCAGTAACAATTCTGTTAACTTGCCATCTTTGAAATATGTATATATTGACATTGTTTTTTTTTTTTTTTAGGGAGAATTTAATTGATATGTTTAATAAATTAAGAAAAGCTTAACTATCATTTGCAAATGAATATGATCTGGTTGCTTGTACCAAGCTCTCACTAATTGTTTTAGGTACCTATGTAGTCACCAGCAGACACTGAGGGAGAAGATGTATTCTAGTGGTTAGGGTGTAAAGTGCACTATCATAAGGTTGTGGATTCAATTCTTCAACTGGGCAGTGCATTATGTTCTTCTTAGATAAGAACATAAATATTACCAACAAATAAATAATGGAACAAAAGTGAATGAGCATGATTCTACAAAAAATTATGTTCAGTAACTCGTTTTTAACTGAGAAGGTATAAAAATTTCACAGATTCTTAAAATCATATAACTTAGAAAAATGTCTTTGCAAAAGTCTACAGCCCACAGATATTATACTGTGTTATCAGGTAGTTTGTCATTGATGTATACAATCCAAAACAATCAAAAGTGACATGTGTATTCTACCATAACAAACAAACTTGGCCAGTCTATTATTTCGCTATATAAGGTGATTTAACTGCCTACAAAATCATTCACCACATGGTTTTTTGGTATGTTGGTCTTTGGACTCTGACTGTAAACACAAGGTGTCCAACTCAAGAAAGAAAATGGGCAAGCCTCTTTCTCAGGAACTTAAAAACCTTATATTTAAAAGTACAATAAAAATAATGGCTATAAAAAGATTGCAAAAACTTTAGAATTGCCCCTAAGCACTGTTAAAACTGTAGTTAAGAAGTGGTTAGTGCACAAAACCACTGCTACCCTACCAAGATCTGGAAGACCAAGCAAACTTACCAGAAGAGCAAAGTCAAAACTGGTCTGGGAGGCAACCTCCAACCCTAGTGCAACACGAAGACTTGAAAGCTTCAGTTTCCAGTACTGGGACAGATGTCCATGCATCCACAATTTCTAGAGTATTGCAGCGGTCTGGCCTGCAAGGGAGGATAGCTAGAAAAAAGCCCCTTCTGAAGCCTATACACAAGCAAGCTAGGCTAAACTTTGTCAAAAGTCACATTAATGATTTCATGACCATGTGGCAAAATATTTTGTGGTCAGATGAGACCAAAGTCGAGTTATTTGGAAAAAATATGAAACGCTACGTTTTGCGGAAAAAAGGCATTGCTCACCAGCCTCGTTACACTGTCCCCACTATAAAGCATGGCGGTGGCTCAATCATGCTTTGGGGCTGTTTTTCAGCTGCAGGGCCTGGAGAGTTGGTAACCATCCAAGGTATCATGGACAGTGTCAAGTACCAAGAAATATTGGGGGCAAACCTCCTGAAGTCTGCTAGAGCTCTGCGCTTGGGCCGCAATTTCAAGTTTCAACAAGATAACGACCCCAAGTATGTGTCAAAAAGCACTAAAGCTTGGTTTGCTAGCAAGAAAATCACAGTTTTGGAGTGGCCCAGTCTCCAGACCTCAATCCTATCGAAAATCTATGGCAAGATCTAAAGCTGGCTGTGCACAGACGTTCCCCATTCAATCTGACACAGCTCGAGAAGTTCTGCCATGAAGAATGGCGAAAACTGTCAGCATACCACTACAGCAAGCTCGGGGAAGGCTACCCGAAGCGTCTGCAGGCTGTAATTGATGCAGGAGGATCATCCACAAAGTATTAGCTGAAGACATTCAAAGGGGGTGTAGACTTTTGCAAAGACATTTTTCTAAGTTATATGATTTTAAGAATCAGTGTGAAATTTTTAAAATGTAATTTTTATATCAAAGGAAAGTGTGACGGATCTGCTTATTATTTAACAATCATTGGAATTGAAAAGATGTGTTATAAATTTTCAAAGCGGGGGTGTAGACTTCTGCAAGGCACTGTAAACAGTTAATTGGTAAATTTGTAAACTATTTGTAAAGACAGTTATGCATTGCAATCTCAGTATTCTCAACAATATTGCCATAATCATCAACCTCTTTCAATGTGTTGTTTTTCTTTACATATATTTTCTAAACAACAACAACATTAGTAACAGATTTCCAATGGACCCAATAACTGTCACACCACATTTATAATGGTGTTGCAAGTATCTGTGAAACATGAGCAGAAAGAATATCACTATTTTTGTTCAAAAATAATACTTCGTTGGTTTTTCTGCCTGGTGATTACAATTTTCTTGATGATGTACAACAGAAAAAGATACACACATATATACAACACACACACACACACAAACACACACACACACGCACACACACATATATATATATACACATACAGTTTAGTTTTTTGTTAAGGCAAGATCAACAAAAAATACTCCATCCAGAGAGAGATAAATATTGTTTAATGTACACAGTATATATTTATGAGCTGCTAACAGTTTCATATGTTGGAAATATTTTCTAGGTAGGTATTAATAACATACCTAGTGTCTTCAAGTAATATCTTTCTCTCTCATATATATATACACCCATAAAACACACACACATGTATCACAAACACACACATATCTATGACAGGTTTCCAAACTACTTATAACTACTAAATTCGTTTTGTAAAGCTATGGTCACCTGAAACTATGACAGAAGACACCTTGCCCAAAGGACATTGAACCATGCAACTAAAAAGGTAAACTTACTAACCAAACATCCTCAGCCTAATATCTTACTTTCCAGTACACTGACTTGGGTGACACAAGTTTGCAGTACAAGAAAAAACAAAAAAGAAAAGCTTTCTCCTTCATACATTCCTATCCAATGTCATTTCTTTCTCAAACTTTACTTTTCTAAGACTTCTTTGACAAATATCTGGTTTCTTAAAATTCAAGTAGGTGAAAGAAAAATATTAATGGTAGTAATGAAAAAAATATCCATTTCTGGTGGAATCTGAGAACTTTCTTAGCACAGGTTTCAGATTCTTCATTTTACTACAATAATAAAGAAGTGGATAGATTTTGACATTGTATTCTTTATTTTAGTGAAACTAGAGAAGTAGTTTAATGCTGGCTTCATATTCTTCATTTTAGTAGAATCAGAAGTAGCTTAACACTGGCCTAGTATCCTAGTATTTTTTTCTAATAAAATCAAACTCAACAGGATATCAGGGTAAGCCCTATTGATGTGAATAGCATTTTTATGCTATTCATACACACACACTGACTCACTCACAGCAACTCATTCACACACACACACACACACACACGTGCACATACAAGATAAAAACTTGCATTACACAAACATACAAACTAAAGATAACTGACAAATGTATATTTATGTGCGTATGGGTGAGTGAGTGCATATAAACATTCATATACATACAAACACACACACATATATATATATATATATATATATATATATATATATATATATATATATATATATATATATATATATATATGATAGATACGTAGATAACACTTCCACATACACACATGCAAAGGCAAACAAACATATACACACTACTGCTGTTCAGTTTAAACCAATCAACAGAGAGTTATTTTTGTTCCTTGTAGATTTAAATTTCATGAAGCCAGTTCAGATTTCACAGAAAAAGACACCAAAACCCCTGTTATACCCTACTGCCTTGTATTAGAATACAATACTGTTGCTCTTGTTCAGAACAAGGTTTAGCAGACTTATGATCATTTCTTTTACTTTCAGTCAGTGGACTGAGGCCGTGCCGGAAAGATTATAGCCATATAAAGTGATCCCAGTAATTATTTTTCTTAAGCCTGGTACTTATTCTATGGGTCTCTTTTGCGGAACCACTAAGTTACAGGTATGTAAACAAACCAACAATGGTTGTCAAGTGGTGGTGGTGACATACATACACACACACACACACACATTGGCATTACGAAGGGCATCCAGCCATAGAAACTATGCCAAAACAAGCAGGGAGCCTGAACAGCCCTTCAGCTGGTTAGCTCCTGTCAAACCGTCCAACCCATGCCAGCATGGAAAACGGACGTTAAATGATGATGATACACACACATACATACATATAAATGTGACATACTTCTTTTTATTTCGGTCTACCAAATCCACTCACAAGCCTTTGGTCAGCCTGGGGCCATAGTAGAAGACACTTGCCCAAGGTACAATGCAGTGGGACTGAACTTGGAACCATGCGATTGGAAAGCTTCTTACCACACAACTACAATGTGGATTTAGCATCTATTTCTAGTAGATCAAGTGACTACATAGAAGTGTCCTCATGGTGCTATGTTAAAGCCAAATAGCAATATGTAGACATTCCTCAAATAACTTCTCAGTTTTCAAGAGTATTTTCTTTGTTTGTGTTCAATTTCAGTCAATATTTTATTCCGTCATTGTTCATCAAATTACTAAAGATTAAACACACTACATCCCAGCTGCATCAAAATCACCATCACCATCATTATTATTCATTCACTTTCAAAACTAGCATGGGTTGAATGGTTTAGAAGTATCTAATAGGCCAAATATCCATATCTAGCTCAAATGTCTGTTTTAGTATGGCTTACACAACCAGGGGCCCTTCTTAATGTCAACTACTCTGAAGAGTGTATTGGGTGCTTTTTATTAACAAATCAGCATGAGTGATGCTGCTTTGTAACTCCCAGGAGTTAAAAGGCAACATCAAGGCTACAGAATACCCCCAACAAAGAGGAAGAACAGGGGACGGGATGGCAAATTTAGGAGAGTCGTTGAAAAGTTAAAATATGTTTGGAGAACAGGTTTCTTGTTTTGAGAAGGTGTTAGTGGGGCGAATAACAGAAACTATGTTAGAGAAGAGAATAATAGAAGGGAAAGAGAAAGAGAGGGAGCATTGTCATGGGTTAGTGAGTTAGAGTAATTAGAACAGTCAGGAGGGCAGGGTAAGGAGAAATTCAAGGCTATCCCACCGGAGAGAGGATGGATGAAGTAGTGCTAGAAAGAGAGCGATAAACATGATGGTGATAAGGAGCCAGAAAGTACCTTCAAGGTTAACATGTCCTAGAAGATAACTAGAAGAATAGAAGAAAGTACAGTGACCTTCAAAGATCCTCTGGGGTGCTGTAAGTGCAAGGAACTTGGCCTCAATGCTTGCAATAATGTAGACTTATCTAAGGGTATCTGAATGTCAGGTAGTCATAAGGCGTTTTAACTGGGTAAAAGATTAAGTCTATGACCTAAGAACAGGAACAGATTCTTTGAAGGGCTTGCACTTACTTGACCACTATTGATCCCTACATACAACCTATGTGTATGTGTGTGTGTGTATTAACAGAACAAGTCCCTTAACTCCTTAGGGGTCATTTGGGGTGCTGCAGCCATGCAGCATATCTAGGGTGAGATAGCCTGGTGGAGTCCATCTCTCTCTCTCCACACTAAACTCATTTCTACAGCTGAGTGAACTGGAGCAACATGAAATGAAGCATTTTGCTCAAGAACATAACAGATTATCTGGTCCAGGGATTGAAACCACAACCTCACAGTTGTGAATCCATCACCCTAACCACTAGTGGTACTCATTTCTACAGCTGAGTGGATGGGAGCAACATGAAGTGAAGTATTGTGCTCAGAACACAATGCATCACCCAGTCCAGGAACTGAAACAACAAAGCCACACAGCTCCAGATATATATGTATACACACACACACACACACACACACACACACACACACACACACACAAATCACAGAAAGCCAAGATTTATGAGAGATGAATATATTTATTTCACCAGTTGATATCCATTTCGCAGCCTTCACCATGTAATAATAGTTATTATAATTTTAGTGTATGATCAGTTATTTTATATGTTTGCACCAATATGCATGTTACACATTGCACAGGAACTACTTGGATTTCCAGAACATTTGCACAGACTTGCTGAGTTTAGGAAGTGGTCTTACTCAGTTACAAGTTGACATCAGATCAAACCTTATCAGCAGATCTATGATCTAAGACATACCAACTATGCCCATCCTTTACATTTTCAGGCATAGTATATCTAGGTTTATCTTATCCTATGTATTTGGTGCTATTGTTGTTGTTGTTGCTATTGTCTGATTCGACAGACTTATGATTGAAGATGTTCTAGCCATAATCATGCAATTCTTCATTCAGGACTACACCAACCAACGTGTCCTCTTTCTTTATCTGTTTTTATTAAAACAATACAAGGTGGTGTGAGAGAAATTTGGCTGTTGTTTCTAGCAGGTCTTGTAGTGGCTCACTGTTGTTAACAGCAGCAGTGGCGATGGTGGTGGTAACAGTATAGATGTTAACAGTTTCTGGTTTCTAAATGAAGCAGTGTACATCTCTCCAAATACATGACCTTAGATGTTGGGGCATCAAACTACTGAATATAGAATGAGACAGTGCTTTATATTTTAATTGTTCAGGTCAGCTTTCATCTGGAGCATAAGAGAGATGGTGGTAGTGGTGGTAGTAGAAGTAGTGTGAGGCAGGGGGTTATATGTACACCAATTACAGTATGTTCTTCATCTCTAAGTATTAGTTTCAGATTCTTTGTATTTACTTTGCTTTTTGCCTTGTTTGTAAAGTTATATAATTATTTAATTTATTCATTGTATTGTTGTGATTGTGTAACATTACAGATTTTGAAAGTTGCTTTTGTGTGTGAGCATGTTTACATACATACATACATAAATAAATAAATAAATAATTTGTGTGTGTGAGAGAGAGAGAGAGAGAGAGAGAGAGAAGGAGAGAGAGAAGGAGAGAGAGAGGAAAAGACTGTTTCCAATGTTTCTTTTCTCCTTTTTTTAACACCGAAATTGAATCAGCAATTGTGGTAGGTATTACATTAAGCAATGAATGAAAATTAGACTTCAATATCTAGGTACATATATACCCAGGCAAACATGCATGTGTGTGCACACACAATCATCATCATCATCATCATCATCATCAATTTAATGTCCACTTTTCCATGCTTGCATGGGTCAGACTGAATTTGCTTGATGAGGCAGATTTTCCAGATCTGGAAACCCTTTTGGTCACCAGCCCTCACCTGTTCCCTAGTAGGGTAATAGTCTTCCCACGTGGAGGAGGGGAGAGGAGGAGGGAGATGAAGAGGAGGAAAGAGAGAGAGGGAGAGTGCAAGAGAGAGAAAGGGAGCATTTGTGTTTTTCATGAAACTTCCAGTAATGGATATCTCTACATATTGAACACCTACTATTAGGATCATCCCATCTCCAATATTTTGCTTTTGTGTGTGTGTGTGTGTGTGTGTGTGTGACTAGTCTCACAACATACAGTCTTTTACTAACTAAAACAATGACTTATATTATAACCAAAAACTCTACCAAAATAGAGAAAGACATAAGATGACCACCACCGCCACAATAACAACAAGAGCAATAGTAAAAGGTCATTGTATAAGTTTGTGAGTAACTAGAGAAGTTCACATCAAAAAGGCCAGCTGAAACAGGTTCAGAATTGTAGAAGTGACCACTGCATAAATGGAATAAAGAATACACACACTTCATGTCCATAACACCTACTTGATATCATTAGAATGAATAAATAAACAGATGCAATGAAATATAGCCACTTTTCTAGAATTATCTTTGATGGACAAGTTTTGAAATATTCAGGAAGCTAATGATGTCATTCTGACCCAGAAGTACCTTACTAACCCTTGAGAATGATTCATATTTTTTAACAGAGTCAAAGAGCACATTTGTTGTTGTTGTTGTTGTTGTTATTGCTGTTGTTATTCAGAGCTAGATTTGTGATGATGAAGCAAATTTATGATTAAAGGAATCCCTGACATGACCATCTATTTTAACCCTTTGGCATTTAAAATTGGCCATATCTGACCCAAATATTTCACCTGTTTGATGGTCAAACTAACCAGATCTGGCCTCTCACACTTACCATACAATGTCAATCTAAAACTTAACTGCATCATTAATACCTGACGTTATATAAAATTAATACTTGACGTTTTTCTTCTAACAGGTATTTTAAAAAAAACTTAATAGCATTCCATTCATCATTATACACATCCATCACATTCTGTTAAAATGTCTTATTGATGAGTTTGGTTTCTTTATTTCTTTCCCTGATGAGAAGATTACATTGTTTTACACCATTTTAATCCTTTGGAATAATACCAATGTTGTCTTCGAAACATATGTCGGAAGTAAAAGAATTTGAATCATACCTGCATTTAACTCCATTTATTCATTTATATATATTATACAAAATATTTCACATCAACCTGGAGTTTCTACCTTTACAAACAGGGTGTTACGTCCTTATTACGTGTGTGATCTTTTGCTGCCCTGGTAACTGTTTATCTATTTTTTCCATGTTAATTGCAAACAAGGGAAAAATATACACACAGATACATACATCATCATCATCATCGTTTAACGTCCGCTTTCCATGCTAGCATGGGTTGGACGATTTGACTGAGGACTGGTGAAACCAGATGGCAACACCAGGTTCCAATCTAATTTGGCAGAGTTTCTACAGCTGGATGCCCTTCCTAACGCCAACCACTCAGAGAGTGTAGTGGGTGCTTTTACGTGTCACCCGCACGAGGGCCAGTCAGGTGGTACTGGCAACGGCCACGCTCAAAATGGTGTCTTTTATGTGCCACCCGCACAAGAGCCAGTCCAGGGGCACTGGCAAACATCTCACTTGGCTTGCCGGGTCTTCTCATGCACAGCACA
>NC_068989.1:22552163-22552783 GCF_001194135.2 Octopus bimaculoides
TTTCTCTCAAGATACTTACACTCTGACGCGTATGCACACTGACATTACACATCCAACGGAGCATACTGGCTTCATTCCTTGCGAGCTTATGCATGTTCTCAGCAGTCACAGCCCATGTTTCACTGCCATGTAGCATGGCTGTTCGTACACATGCATCATACAGTCTGCCTTTTACTCTGAATGAGAGTCCCTTTGTCGCCAGCAGAGGTGAGAGCTCTCTAAACTTTGCCCAGGCTATTCTTATTCTAGCAGCTACACTTTCAGCGCACCCACCCCAACTACTAACTTGGTCACCCAGATAGCAGCAGCTATCGATTACCTCTAGTTTTTCTCCCTGGTATGAGATAGAAGTTGTTTCCTGTTTGTTTACAGTGTTTATTGCACCTGAACATCTGTCACATACAAAAACTAACTTCCTAGTTAACCTGCCTTTGATATTGCTGCACCTCTTATGTGTCTATAGCTTGCACTGGGTACATCTTATAGAGTTACTACCTACTCTTTTTCTACATAGTGAGCAGGGCCATCTACCCGAAGGGGTTTGTGTTTTATCTACCTTCCTAATTATTAGGATTTTGGTTTTAGCTAGGTTGACTCTAAGGCCCTTTGATTCTTGTCCT
>NC_068989.1:22552793-22553567 GCF_001194135.2 Octopus bimaculoides
TTAGCTAGGTTGACTCTAAGGCCCTTTGATTCTTGTCCTTGCTTCCACACCTGAAACTTCTCCTCTAGCTCTGATAGTGACTCCACAATTAGTGCAAGATCATCAGCATAGGGGAGCTCCCAGGGGCAACCTGTCTTGAATTCCTCTATGTCCGCCTGGAGGACTATGATAAATAGGAGGGGGCTACCTCTACCCGGAATTCATTACTGTACTCATTTCCAACCCTCACCTGACTGGCAGCATCTCTGTACATGGCTCACACAGCTCTCACTAACCATTCTTCTATCCCAAGTTTCCTCATTGACCACCAGATAAGGGATCGAGGGACCCTGTCAAAGGCTTTCTCCATGTCAAAGAAAGCCGGGTACAGAGGTTTATCCCTGGCTAGGTATTTCTTCTGCAGCTGTCTTACTAGAAATATGGCATCAGTGGTGTTTTTACCTGGCACGAACCCAAACTGCATCTCATCTAAATTGATTGGCTCCCTAATTAGTTGGGCTATGACCCTCTCCGTAACTCTCATAACCTGATCTAACAGCTTGATGCCTCTGTAATTATTTGTATCTAAAGCGTCACCTTTACCTTTGTAGCAGTTGACTATGGTGCTGCTACACCAGTCATTGGGTATGACTCCTTCGTGTATCACCTGGTTCGTAATACGGGTGACTAGGTTGTAGAAAACACTGCCAGATATTTTGAGCATCATACATATATATATATATATATATATATACATATATACGACGGGCTTCTTTCAGTTTCTGTCTACCAAAT
>NC_068989.1:22555040-22557623 GCF_001194135.2 Octopus bimaculoides
GACAAAAACTGTCTCTCTATTTTCACCTTCCTTTTCAAGTGATACTTGAAAAAGTTGATGAGCGATTGGCCAGAGAGGTAAGTTTTCGTCTCTAATCCTTTCACTCAGGTCCACCACACACATTCTTTCACCATGGCCACCAGTATGATGAACACTGCCTTGCCTTCCCTGTTGAGGGACGGTGGTGGAGCAATTTGCACAATAGACTCGGCTGACAGGCAGACTCGTCCCACACGTGACAGCAGCCGTTCGGCATAAGCCCACAGGTCGGAAATCTTTGGACACTGCACGAGTGCGTGCAGAACGGTTTCGTCACTCTGACCGCATCTCAGGCAGGTCGGTCTGGTGTGTCTCGAACTGTGCCTGTAAAGCTTATCTCGAACGGGTAATGCTTCTCGATAGCACTGCCAGGCTAGGGATCTCTGGTGGTTGTCTATAGGTCCTGGCCCGAAAGTTGTCTTGAACAGGCGGGTCAGGTGTTCCTCATCGACGCCCAGATTCTGCCCGAGATCGTCGTCGCACCTCCCCTCCACTAATCCTCTATAGAACGCTTTTGTGGAATCAAAGTTGCACAAGATTGGTCCCGGACGGCAGAGTTGCTTGAGAGCAACGCGACACTCGCGGTGCCATTCGCTGAGCCTAGGTCTCTGTTTAATCCACGACTGTAGTTTGGCTAAGAGATAGATAGAGAGGTAAGTAGATAGATAGATAG
Source organism: Octopus bimaculoides (assembly GCF_001194135.2). NCBI lineage: Eukaryota > Metazoa > Mollusca > Cephalopoda > Octopoda > Octopodidae > Octopus > Octopus bimaculoides. The sequence goes on from NC_068989.1 coordinate 22,555,753, forward strand.
ATAGATAGATAGATAGATAGATAGATAGATGGACAGAGAGATAGAGACAGAGAGATAGAGAGATAGAGACAGAGAGATAGAGACAGAGAGATAGAGACAGAGAGATAGAGACAGAGAGATAGATATAGATAGATAAAGAGATAGATATAGATAGATAAAGAGATAGATATACATAGATAAAGAGATAGATATACATAGATAAAGAGATAGATATACATAGATAAAGAGATAGATAAAGATAAAGAGATAGATAAAGATAAAGAGATAGATAAAGATAAAGAGATAGATAAAGATAAAGAGATAGATATTGATAGAGAGATAGATATAGATAGATACATATATACATACATACATTACACATACGGAGAGGGGTGGGGAGTGGAGTATTTGCTGCACAGTCACTTGACCTTGCTAGAAATAGCTTGTAAATTTCTGCAAAATTGCACCTGCCAGTCTTAAAATAAAAAAAATATATATTAGATAACGTACTCCATGATAAATGATATTTGAATAAACGATCAGCTAGCTGGTCGTGGTTTGAGTGTCTTGGGTCTTTGTTTTTGTGGATCAAATTTGACCTGGGTTAACAACAATCGGCAAACACAATGTCAACTTGTGTGTGTGTGTGTGTGTGTGTGTGTGTGTGTGTGTGTGTGTGTGTGTGTGTGTGAGAGAGACAGACAGACAGACAGACAGACAGAGAGAAAGTGTGAGAGAGAGAGAAAGTGAGAGAGAGAGAAAGTGAGAGAGAGAGAGAGAGAAAGAGAGAGAGAGAGAGAGAAAGGGAAGTTATGAAAAAAAAAGTGTTGTATTCTCTGTGGATATAATAACAAGTGAAGATAATTAAGACAAAAAGCTATGAGAAGTGAGACTCAGATGAGTTAAGTGTGTTGCTATGAGTTATGTAGGTTTTAAAATACTGGTTCTCATAAAATGGGTTCTAAAACATATGTTTCTAATAAGACCATTGTTCTGACAAAAGAGCTGCTCTAATAAAATGCACATTCTAAAACAGGTTTTAATAAAACACGTGTTCTAATATAATGTGTCCTTACAAAATACACAGTTCAAAACACGTGTTCTGATAAAACATGTTCTAAAGTGTATGTTCTAGTAAAAGTTCTAAATAATGTTGAAGACCATTCTAAAGAAATTGAAAATAGGCATGGCTGTATGGTTAAGAAGTTTGCTTCACAGCCGCATGCTTTCAAGTTCACTCCCACTTTGGGTAATTGTCTTCTTTGATAGCACCAGCCTGACCAATACATGGTTGACAGAAACTGTGTGGAATCTTGTCGTGTGTGTGTATGTGTGATAGCATCTTTGTGGTTGCCTCTCACTGATGTATTCACATCCCTCTAACTTAACAGTTTGTCAAAAAGAAATCAACAGAATAAGTGCCAGGTTTAAAATAAATACCACTGATTGGTTTGAATGGACCATTCAAGGCAATGCCCCAGCATGGCCACACTTCACTACCAACCTTGACTGAAACAAAAAAAGAACAAGTACAGGGATAAAAGAATAAATGCAGTGAAAGCTGCATATTGTGATGGAGCTTCTTAGATAACAATAACCAAATGATGACATTAAGCAGAGGATATAATATGGGTGCGTTTGGGGGCCTTCTGATTTTGATAGCAATAGCTATTTGATAACATTATCTAGGATTGCAATAAGTGGCTGCTACTAAGTGTTAAATATAAATTAAGACAAATGAATATTAAGATGCTTAATGAAAAATAATAAAACACATCTACAGAAACTTGATAGTGGAGTAGTTAAAGATACATAAATCTACCTGGTAATACCTATCTTTACATCTTTAAAGATATAAATATATATATATATATATATATATATATATATAT
>NC_068989.1:22560885-22565081 GCF_001194135.2 Octopus bimaculoides
ACACTGTCTTGCAACACAAAATACCTCGAGTCTTTGGTCTTCACGGCGCAGAACATTGGCAAATCTTTTCTTATCTGCTTCCCCTCTGGCTAAATAAACCTGTCGCCTAGCCTCCCTTCTGGCACATTGGTACAATTCCCTGCTACCACCGTTCTTCCAGTCCTTCCAAGCCTGTTTCTTTTGTCCAATAGCCCTGTCTACCTCCTTGTTCCACCACCACGTTACTCTGGGTCGAGAGGGGACCTTACAGATCTGGTCGGTGGCTTTCAACAGGTTGTCCCGCAGAAATCTTCAAATATCTTCCACGTTGTATGATGCTATATCCCCTTCTATTTCGTCAAATGCTTCAAGTAACTTGTCTCTAAGTCTCTGTCCATGTGCAGGGTCTTTAAGCTTCCACACCCTTCTCCTCCAAGCCGGTCTAATTCTGGGCACCCATTTTGCCTTGATCCTGAAGTCGCTAACTACTAATCTATGTTGTGGGGTACATTCTTCGCCAGGGTAGGTTTTGGCATTTATAAGCCGCCCTCTTTCCCTATTTCTGGCAAGGAAGTAGTCAATTTGGCTAGAGTGTCTGCCGGAGTGGTAGGTGACTAGGTGACTGGCAGGTTTCCTGAAGTTGGTATTGCAGACCATAAGATCGGTTGCATCACAGAACTCCAGCAGTCTGGTTCCCTCCTCATTGCGGGAATCGAATGCCATGGAAGTCTCCAGCACGACGTCCGACATGACCATTGAAGTCTCCAGCCACAAAGAGAAGGTCCCTGTCACTCGTCAACGAGGTAGTTTGCAAGAGGGTGTCATAGAATTGGTCTTTCAGACCATCTGGTAGCCCCGGTTGAGGTGCATAGGCTGAGATGACAGTAGCTAATCTATGATGAAGCACTAGTCTAATCTTAAGTACTCTGTCACTTACTCTAACTACCTCGATTACCTTATCCACCCATTTCCCTGCTAGAAGTATTCCTACGCCCCCGATCCCGTCAGTGTTCCTTGCCCAGAAAATCTTGTACCTGTGTTCTTTGCCTGTGAGGAACCTCGCAGAACCTCAGCTTCCAAAATTACTGCAGAGCTTAATGACCACCTCGTGAACCCAGTTTCCACAAAAACTGTTTGCGGGGAGAGGCATAAAGCTGGATTTCATGGGAAGGCTGCAATCAGAAAACCACTACTTTCAAAAACAAACGTTGCAAAGTGTTTAGAGTGGAGTAAAAACCTACAGAATTGGTCCCAAGAGGAAATGCAATCTTTCAGGATGATAATGCACCAATTCACACAGCTAAAGTTGATACTGAATGACATGAGGAACATTCTAGTGAAGTTGAACATCTTATCTGGCCACCACAGTCCCCAGATCTCAATATTATCGAACATTTATGATGCATTTTAGAAAAACAAATAAGGAGTCGATATCCTTCACAATCATTATTACAAGAACTGGAGATTGTTTTAACCGAAGAATGGACAAAAATTCATTTGGAAACAATTCAAACTTTGTATAAGTCAATCCCTCATAAAATTCAAGTTGTAATTACTGCCAAAGGTGGTCCTACCCCATGTTAAAATAAATTTGTTTGAAATTTTAAGGTGTTTCCATTATTTTGACTAACCCTTGTATATATATATAAAACACATGTAGCAAGATATTGTAGACGATTGTGATAGCTAATTGGCAATATTTCCACGCACGCATGCATGCATGCTTGTGCACATGCATGCATAAGTGTGCATGCGTGTGTTTTCCCGTTGATCTCAAAGAACCAAAATGTTTCTCAAAAATAAATTTACTTTTCTCTTTCTCTCACAGATAAAAGAACAACCCTAAAACATCATTCTCTCCTACTCCCTCCCTACCATGCCCTACGAACTGAGCTAAAACTCACACTTCACTACCAACCTAGAGAAAGCCAGCGTGCATTATGCTATTAGGATTTAGATAAACCCTCGCCAGAAACTTGTACACAAAATACAGAATATTTGCATCAAAGTGGGTAGTACATACAAACACAAGCATACATCAAACCTATAAATTGCATATCTATCATAACCATAACACATAAACCCAAAGACCAAAATATGTGGTGGGGGTGGTGGTGTGAATTATGGAAAGTTAGGAATGGTATACTTCAAATGTTATCTCCCTTCCCCACACCCTTCCCAGTCAAACCAAGTATAGTTTCTTAAATGCATATCTGACCACCCATAAAAATACTGAAGTTATATTAATTACAATTATATTATATCACCATCCTAGAATTACGTTTTTGCTTATATGACCTAAATAAACACAAAAATAACACAGTTTCACTTCAATGTTAATTGCCATCTGTAAGTTCAAAGCCTATGTCACTTAGGCAAAAGACTGAAACTACTACCTAATCCCTACGTCTCATGCAATCAACTGGATGGTCACAATTAGAACTGATTTCACCAAAGTTCGTTTAATCATTGCTGACCTGGGTCCTGTCAGTTTTGACTGAATAACAAATTAACCAGCAATAGGACTTCTATCTGATCATTCAAATTCCCAGAAACAGAAGCTAAAATCTCCCTCAAATCCTAACTGACTGTTTATAAGGAATGGATGGGATTTCTATCTAATCATTCAGTTTGCCAGAAACAGATGCCAAAATAACCTTCAATTTCTACGTGACGGTTTATAAGAAATGGATGGGCACTTACAGCTGTTTGTGAAGTTGATGTAAGTGATCCCTGAAGAGTATTAATAAAGCTGTTTGATATTCAGAGTATGGATCTTTGGGGTTTGACGGGCAACATTTTTTTTGTAGTGTTTTTGGTACCGAAACACTTTCAAACTTCGAATATTTGTATGTTTTGTGGTATAGAACAGATAAAAAATTTTGTATTCGAAGTTATTTTATGTAAAAAATTGTCATATTTCGGTAATTTCAACCAATCACTGACGTCTATTGAGTTGAAAACAATTAATGCTGTAACGGTGTCATGGGATCCTTTCCCTTGAATAAAATTAGTCCCGTTGTTTGTCAACAACAACTACCCGTGTTAAGAGAAAAAGTTGTTTTATATGACACATTCTACCAGTGTCCCAAGTTTGAAAGTGTTTTGTTAAGAAAACAAATGTTGCCCGTCAAACCCCAAAGATCCCAGAGTATTAATAAAGCTAATTGATACTCATTCTAAGCCACTGAAAGCCCTGCAGTTTAACCAAATGGCCTAAGTTCTCAGTAAGAACTAGATATATGGCTATTAAACCTAATAAACTACTGGTACATTAATAGCATTATAAACCATATATCTGTAAATTTTAGTCAATACTGTATATAATAGAGAAATGTAAACATTTTATCAGGGCAACAGAATACATTTGCATCCTAAATGTAGTCTTTGTTTATATATTGCTTCTATAGTGAGATCATGCCTGTAGTTGTGCTTGCTGTCAGCATGTTAAATAATGACCAATTCTCACAAACAGGCTTAAAGGAATGAATCAATGTCATAATGGTGGTGTGTAAAGTGGTAATCCACCATGGCTGCTAGGAGAGAAAGTGTTAAGTAAACAGGAGTAAAACAAACAGACCTAATTTGGTAAAAATAATACAAGGCCTGACCAAATGTCACATCTCTTTCTTTCACTCAATTCTAATACTAACCAAAGTCAAACTTAACATTCCATGTCTTTCATACATAACCCTTTTTGATTTGATGAAATGAGTAACATAACACACTGGTATTGATTGACTCAAACATATTTTCTCTCTAACAAATTATTATTATCATTATTATTATAACCCCCCCTCCCTTAGTGAAGGAGGAGTTATTGTTTTCAGTCGTGTTTGTTTGTTTGTCTGTGGACAAGATATCTCAAGAACTGCAAGATGGATTCAGATGAAACTTTCAGGGATGTTTGGCCTCGTGACTGGCACGAACTGATTAGATTTTGGGATCGATCCAGTACTGGACAAGGATTCTGGATTATTTTTCCTGTTTTTTTTAATTTAATTTTGGGTTCATTTTTTAGTATTCTTGTTTGTGGGAGCAGTCAAGTTTATTTCAGATATTCTCATTTTAAAAACCATCTCTGGCTAATCATTGAGAAGACGTTGGTGTTGCCTTGGTGGAGGTTTGCGCTCTCTGAGTGCTCTTATTATTATTATTATCATTATTATTATAACCCCCCCTCCCTTAGTGAAGGAGGAGTTATTGTTTTCAGTCGT
>NC_068989.1:22565258-22575343 GCF_001194135.2 Octopus bimaculoides
AAATGGCTGCCCTTGTGGTAAAATTTGAAACCATTATTTTTTTTAAAAATTTTACTAATCTTGTTTACATCCAAAACCCTCACAACTACACACACACACACACACACACACACACAATCATTTGTGTTTCTTTCCTGTGCTGTCCATGTTTTTCTTCATGTAAACCCTTGTGGTTAATAAAGAAATCATCATTATTATTATTATTAAGGTGGTGAGCTGGCAGAATCGTTAACGTGCCAGACAAAATGCTTAGTGGAATGTTCTGAGTTCATATTCTGCCAAGGTTGACTTTGCCTTTCATCCTTTCTGAGTCGATAAATTAAGTACCAGTGAAACACTGGGGTCAATGTAATTGGCTGGTCCCCTCCCACAGAATTTCAGGCCTTTAGTAGAAAGGATTATTACTATAATTATTATTAAGGTGAGATGGCAGTTCTGAGTTCAAATTCCAGCAAAACTGACTTTGCCTTTCATCCTTTCGGGGTCAATAAATTAAGTACCAGTTACGCACTCGGGTCAATGTAATTGACTTAAATCCTTTGTCTGTCCTTGTTTGTCCCCTCTATGTTTAGCTCCTTGTGAGCAATAAAGAAATAAGAAACATTAGAATGCCAGGCAAAATGCTTAGCGGTATTTTGCCTGTCACTATATTCTGAGCTTAAATTCTGCTGAGGTTGACTTTGCCTTTCATCCTTTCAGGATCTATAAATTAAGTACCAGTGAAACACTGGGGTTGATGCAATCAGCTAGTCCCCTCCCACCAAATTTCAGGCCTTGTGCCTTTAGTAGAAAGGATCATTATAATTTAAGGTAGAAAGCTGGCAGAATTACTAGCATGCTGGACAAAATGCTTAGTGGTATTTCGCCTGTCGCTACATTCTGAGTTCAAATTTCGCCAAGGTTGACTTTGCTTTTCATCCTTTAGGGGCTGATGAAATAAGTAACCAGTTATGGACAGAGTCAATATAAACCAGTTATGGAGTGGATCAATACAATATAGTTCCCACCCCAAAATTTAAAGCTTTGTGTCTTTAGTAGAAAGGATTATTATTATTATTATGGTGGTGAAATCACTACATAGTACTGCTTCATGCATATAAACCTTACCCAGATTATCTTAGTTTTCTATAACCTTTAGGTAAGCTGACCTAAGTAGTACCTGTAATACACTGTAGGTGATACTGAATCACTGAGCTGTTCACCCTCTTCTCCATGTCAGACTTCCAACATCACCATGAATGGTGAAATGTCTTTCTGGAGCAAGAAATTTAATTCTACCTTATCATCTCTAAGGCTCCTTGTTTAACGAAGATAATTATCTTACTTTACAACAACCACATCAAATATCCTTTATAACACATATACCCATTGAACGTAATTACAATCAAATATATTCCTCAACAGAAATCTAATATTTAAGGAAGATGAAATCAACAGCATCCTTACATTATTTTATTAGATTGTTATAAACATTCTGTTTGAAGTTTATAGGAAGCCATTCATCTGTCGTTAGTCACTTCTCAAACAGGAAGTGAAGAATTTTCTGGGTTTCTGAAGATTCCAGCATGTATATTACATGTATGTTGCTCCATGTTTTTGTGACTTTTGTTTCTCTTTTCATCATAGTCAGTCTCAGTCTCTCTTTCTCTCTCTCCCTCTCAACCTGTTAATCAGGTCTTTCTGTTGTTTTCTTAATCTATTTCTCTTTAACCCCTCTCTAGCTTTGTCTATCAATCATGTTCATCTCTTGTTTTATCAGTCCCCCACAGCTTATTTCAGCCTCATCAGCAGCAACACCAACATCACTATCATCATTATCATTATCATCACCATTATTGTCATTATCATCATCATCATTCTCTATACCATTCCAAGATTACTGGTCACTGCCACAGTCCAGCCTGCTTCTCACCACCACCAACACTACAACCAGCAGCTATCTATGAGGCTTACCACTGCTAAAGAGAGGAGCCTCTATTTGTTACTACCATACCATAAGAAGCCAAAATGACCATACCTAACCTCCCTCCATGCATTTGTTTTTGATGGCTTTGAGATTTTTCTCAAAGCTTTAAATGATTCTTAAGTTCTGGAAAAGCTTTAAAGGGCTCCAGTTCCCTTACTGCGATAAATTAAATATTAGTCAGAGCACATTTCCATAGACAATACAATGTTCTGCTTATCTCACTTAAAGGAACAAATTAAATGTTATACTGATCCAGAACACACAAAAGCTACTTGAATGTTGCTTGATTATAAAAAAGGGGTACTGGAGGCACTACTGAGAGATCTTATAAAAGTCAATTCAATACTGTAGCAAATTAGATGAGGAATCAGACCACCTGCTTATTGAGAGTAGTTCAAATCCATTGCAGGAATTTACTTGGGTTCTTCAAGGTCGATAATATTATACATTGCTACAATTTTCAAGCACCCACTACATTCTCGGAGTGGTTGGCATTAGGAAGGGCATCCAGCTGTAGAAACTCTGCCAAATCAGATTGGAGCCTGGTGTAGCCATCTGGTTCGCCAGTCCTCAGTCAAATCGTCCAACCCATGCTAGCATGGAAAGCGGACGTTAAACGATGATGATGATGTTCATTCATTTAACATAAATTTTTCCATATTAGCACAGGTTGGACAAGGTCTTATTTGAAACACAACCAGATGCTGTACCTGTCACCAACCCTAACTTGTTTTTCAAGTTAGGGTTTTATTTCACTGGTCTTCAAAACCACTGACCGTCATCAAAGCTACAGAGTGACCGTCATAATCTCTAAAAGTAACAAACATATCAATGCTTCACTCAGCCAGTGACAAACAAAAACCATTGAATGACACTATTTATGCACATGCACACAAACAAACACAGTGGAGGACAAAATACAATAAGATGGAATAAATTTTCAATCAACATTATTAGACTGATGCCTATATATACACACACACACATGCACATTTAATATTCTCTCTATTGTCCTATGTACAAGACATTACATGAAGTGATTGGCAATAGGATGAGCATCCAGTTGTAGAAACCAAGCCAAATGACAAGTACAAGTACCAGTTTATGGAAACAACAGCTCCCATTAGGTGATGGCTCAAACCATGATGACCTGTCCAACCCATGCCAGAATGGAAAACAGATGTAAAAGTAATGATGATGATGATATATACAAACAGACATGATGAGCTTCCAATCAGTTTCTGTTTACCAAATTCTTTCATCAAGTATTAGTTGGCTTTGGGTTGTAGTAGAAGAGACTTGTCTAATGTATAATGTAAGGGCCTGAACCTAAAACTGCGTGGTTTCAAATGAACTTCTTAACCACAGAGCCATGCCTCCACTGCTTGTGGTTAGCAAATGGATAGATCATCTGATAGATTGTTGTCTTATCCAGTTGGAGGTTTGTCTTACACCTGTTCAAAGTCATGTATCCAAAGTTAAGCACCATTATCATCTAACTTTTACTTTTTTCAGTCATTAGACTGTGGCCATGGTGGGACACCACTTGAAGAATTTTAGCTGAATGAATTGATCCCAGTACTTACTTTTTAATGCCTGGTACTTATTCTATCAGTGTCTTTTACTGAACCACTAAGTTACAGGGACATTAATACACCAACACCAGTTGTCAAGTGGTGGTGGGTGACAAACACATACACAAAGACACATATACGACAGGCTTCTTTCAGTTTCTGTCTATCAGATACACTCACAGGGATTTGGTCAGCCCGAGGCTGCAGCAGAAGACACTTAAGGTGCCATGCAGCAGGACTGAACCTGGAACCATGTGGCTAGGAAGCAAACCTCTTACACCAGCAGCTACACCTGCACCTTAAAAAAAGTCTCAACAGGGTTTCCAAAGGCAGTGTTGACATTTTTTGTATACATTATCTTAACAGTAAAGGTGTTTTATATTCCAGAGAATAGTAGAAGAAAGAATAAAAAAAACAACACCATAACACCGATTTAGATTTAGTCTTCTCATTTTTGTTATATACCAAGCCAATCAAGAATTTTTTTTTTTTGTAAATTTTTTTATCCTAGTGTGATAGATTATATATGGATATACGGCTTGTACCAATTTTCCAGTATGAGCTGGATAACATGCTCATCTAGTTTTACAAAAAGTATCTCCCATTGACATCACTAAGACCCCTCACACACATGTAACTGAAGAATTTTTAATCTACCCACATCTCAATCACAAATCACACAAGCTGACTGCTTCCTTTAGCACTAAAAGCATTAATTATTTTGTTTTGTTTACTTGGTTTATTTTTTTCCTATCTCTACTTCATCCACCAACAGCTGTCTCCCTTACATGTGGAAGACAAGGATAAAAAATCGGACAATGCCATGTCTGAGATCAATTTTTGTGGAATGTCTATCTGCAGGATATATGCAACAGTATATTTGATATTGCATCCTCTTAATCTCTATCTCTCTTTCTTGCATGTGGGCGCACACACACACACACACAACATTTATTCAAATACTCACATGCACACATATAAACATATATACAAATATTTAGACACACATAAACATATATACAAATACACACACACATACATATATATATACATAATGCATTTAGTATATATGTGTATTTTATGTGTGTGTGTGTGTGTGTGTATATATATATATATTTACATGTGTGTGTGTATTTATATATAAAGAGAAAAAGATAAGGATAAACACAAGTTGATATATACATGCACAATGTATACATATATACACACACATATGCATACACACACACATGTAGACACACACACACACATGTGTGTATGTGTATATATATATATATATATATATATATATATATATGATATACAATATTGCACACAAATATATGACACAGAAAGAGCGAGAGAGAGATTAAGAGAATGCAGGAAGCCACCTGATTTAGTGGTATGGAGCAGGTGAGAATATTTATGCTGACTGTTGTTTAGTTACATTCATCAGTAATTCAACTGATGGCATCAAAAATGTTATTGAATGTAGTTGCAAGTCATCATCATCATCATCATTTAACGTCCATTTCCCATGCTGGCATGGGTTAGATAGTTTGACAAGGAGCTGACCAGCTGAAGAGCTGTTCAGGCTCCATGTATGTTTTGGCAACGTTTCTACAGCCGGACGTCCTTCCTAACACCAGCCACTTTATAGAGTGTACTGGGCACTTTTACACAGCACTGGCATGGATGCTTTTTCTGTGGCACCAGCACCTATAAGCCTGCAACACTAAGGATGCTCAGCTGAGATGGTTGCAAGAGGTGAGCCTGTATGTAAGAGCAACCATGCTTTTACTTAGCTTGACATGTCTTTCCAAGCACACTAAATCACAGGTGTCTTGGTCCCCTCTCACCTCCTGTGTGAGTCCCAGCGCTTGTAGATCCTTTCTCACCACTTCATCCTACGTCTTCTTGGGTCTACAGATGTAAAAGTAATGATGATGATGATATATACAAACAGACATGATGAGCTTCCATTCAGTTTCTGTTTACCAAATTCTTTCATCAAGTATTAGTTGGCTTTGGGTTGTAGTAGAAGAGACTTGTCTAATGTACAATGTAAGGGCCTGAACCTAAAACTGCGTGGTTTCAAATGAACTTTCCACATGTTCCCCTACCAACCCCCAAAAAGTGAAATAAAATGAAATAAAAATAAAATAAAAATCACTGCACTATATTCCACATACTGAGCTATACAGAATGTCATTTTCCAGTCGTATATAAAATCTCATGAGAGCCTCTATGCAGTCGCTCAGTCTGCTAGAAATAACAGTCAAATCTAGGTTGTCATCAATTGACAAACAAAATAAAAAGACTGGATGGTTCATAACTAGAACACCTTTAACCCTATGTATACTAACCACCAGGACATATTTCATCATCAAGGTTGACCTAACACTAAACAACAACATTTGTACAGTTGCTATGGTGATATTTGTTCAACTAAATCTGTGGTCCTCAAACTGAACAGTATTGTGCCGCTTGAAGGTATAGAGAGCTCACAAGGTGGAATCAAATCCCAAGATAGAGTTGGGTGTTTAGAGGAGAGGGATCATGGTTTTTCTAACCTACTTAGTTAAAATGCTTATATTCTATAAGGAGTAAGAACATGGCAAAAGCAAAAAGGCATAGATGTAGACAATTAGTGGCCAAACCAGACACCTCTTAGATCCAATCTTTTATTTCTTTCAGTCATTAGACTGTGGCCATACTGGGGTATTGCTTAGAGGAATTTTAGTTAAATGAATTAACCCCAGTACATTTTTTTTAAGCCTGGTACTTAATCTATTAGTTTCTTTTACTGAACAGCTAAGTTATGAGGATGTAAACACACCAACAACAGTTGTGAAGCAGTGGTGGAGGACAAACAGACATAAACACACACACACACACACACACACACACGACAGGCTTCTTTCAGTTTCCATCAACCAAATCCACTTGCGAGACTTTGGTTGACCTGAGGCTGTAGTAGAGGGCACTTTCCCAAGGTGCCACACAATGGGACTGAGCCCAGAACCATGTAGTTGGGAAGCAAACTTCTTACCACACAGCCACTCCTGTGCCTATGATATAATTTCATCATATAAGTCCTTTGTTTTTTATGTAATTTCCATAAAAATTAATTACAGATACCATCGGTTCATGTAAATACCTAAAATGCAGCGTATACTGCATGGAGTGGTATAAAACACCAAAGAAACTCCAATTATGATGATTCCACACATTTTTTTTTTTTTTTTCATAATGTCATAATGTCTTTCTGCATATCCCTGATATGAAATCATTGAGGGAAGCTATATGTGGTCAAATCTCTCTCAGAACCAAACTAAACTTGCTCAAAAAAAAAAAAAAAAAAAGGACTCACTGAACAATGATACTTATACTATGCTTAGTTTAAAGATTAGAAACTTAACAGGGATTTATTTGGCTGCTGTATTCATCAAATCTGCTAACTACATTAAAGACAAAGAAGCCTCTACACGGTCAAATTTCCCTCAAATTGTACTCTAATGTCTTATAGGATGAAGGACATGCTGGATAATGTCATCTGAGATATACAATGCTTTTAAAACAAAAAAAATATGGAAGAGAAAAGGATATAAAAATCACAAATATTTAATAAATGAGATTAAATGTAGTTGTTCTTGCTTAACCCTAGATCAGCCCTGATCGAGTAGACCTACAATAAAAGGCATCCCAACTGTGTTATTTTTGTTCAACATGTCACTTCTTTCCTTTAAGACAGCTTAGTCGGAGTTGAGAGAGATTTGATTGTTATTTGTAGTAAGTGGGCACCTACAGAGCGGTTCCCTTATTGGTTTGTTAATAATAGTTATTAACCCTTCAGCATTTAGATTATTCTGTTAAATATAATGCTTATTTATTTATATTGCTTTGCAGTAATTATGCATTATTGAGATTTCAATGATGATTGTTTTTAGAATGACAGTACTGGTGTAAGGGGCCAAATCTGGCTAGTTTCAATGTAAAATAGGCTGAATATTTGCGCCAAATATAGCCAGTTTAAATGCTAAAGGGTTAAATTAGCTATTGTATACAGAGCTGGGAATAATATATTTGTTTTTGAGCTGTCCTTTAAACCCCACCCCCCAAAAAAACACTACTCCATAATGGAAAAGGGTCATATTATTCCATCTATGTAAAACAAGTTCAAACACATACTCATAATTTGCTTTCTTCTATTGCTTCTACAAGGGACTCTGCTTTTCTGGATCACCTAGTTGCATACTTTCTTCAACCAGTCCAGCACAACACACCTGTCTTTGTTTTTTTTTTTTCATACAAGCATAACTGTTACTATGTCTTATTATGTCCCATTTCTTAGATCCCTAACGAAACATTTTATCCAGTCTTGAACTGTAGCCATCTGAAATTCTTTCCCCTACTACTGTTCCTTGCCATCCAATAATCACTGTTTCAAATCAGCTTCGAGAAGATTCTTTCAGTCAATTCTGTCAACATACATAATGAACATATTCTTTTTAGAAACATCCATGTTGTCTTTAGTTGAAGATACATGACTTGAAGTGCAAGAGTGTTAGGTTCATGATCATTAGATTGTGAGTTCAATTCCTGGAAAAACAATGCATTGTGTCCTTAAACAAAGCACTTCATTACACATTACTATAATACACACATCTGAAAAGGAGTACCAGCAAAATGTGTAGGGTTACCTCCAAAGCAGACAAGCATCCCTTTCAGGGGTTAGTCTTGGATTTTCAACTTAGATGGAAATACTGATAAACTCCGGCTTCATGAACTTGTTGATTTGAAAGAAAGGTTTTTTTTTTTTATGTTGTCTCTATGAATACAATCAGAAGCTTTTTATCAAATCTGTATTGTGCCAAAAAGGATATTTCTACATAATTGCACAAACTATTAATAATAGCAACCTATTATCTCCATTCCCTTAAATCCAGCCTTAGAATCTTAAAAGATTAATTAAAAAAAAAAACATACATTTGATAATGTCATCCTAAATATCCACTCACGAAGTCTGGAAAAAAAACAACAGCAAAAAAAAAGGCAGGATGGTCATAAGAGAAACTGAGCTAAGACTAAATTACAAAAACAGCAACAGCAACCAGATATTTATATAAGCAAGTACTTATTGACCTACCTCCAGCATCATTTTGGTCCACTTCTGGCCAATTGCACCACTTTTGTTTCTACACTGCCTCATTGTTCCAGAACACAGTATAACCTAATTTATTATTATTCAATTAACTGCATCAAGTACATTTCTGTGTTAGAGTTTAGGGTCGTTGATGTGAGTGCAGATGTCCTTAATTGTAAACTCTATACATCATATTATACATTCACTGCTTATCTTCATTCTATCTTGTTTAGTGTTCACACTTCAGTTTTATTTCCTGTTCAGATCACTTCAAAAGTCTTCCATCAGTCGAGGTAGAAAACAAAACACAAGGAAGTCAAACCTTGCCATCGCTACAACCAAGCACTAAAGTGTCAATAGGAGGAGTCTCTATGTGGTTGCTGAACCTTGTAGAAATAGCAGTCAAATCTCTTTCAAATTACACCCTTCACCTCAACCCTTTAGCATTCAGATTATTCTGTCATATGTAATGCTTATCTATTTACATTGTTTTGAATTAATTATGCATTATCTTGTAGCTTTGAGATTTTGGTGATGCAATTGTGTACTTTTAGAATGACATTGTAGGGTAGGCGTGAGAAGCCAGATCTGATCAGTTTGAATAGGTAGAATATTTGGATACAGCCAGTTTAAATGTTAAAGGGTTAAAGACACTTAACCACACTGAAATTTCTTAAACACAAAGACAAGATGGTCATGGCTGGAACGCTTTTGATCATTGGACTGCTTGATCGGGGATGACTCGAGGCTAAACAAAATGACAGCAGCCAAATACTAAGTACATCTCTCAAAAAATTGCTCGAGAAACAAATATGTGAAAATTGTTCACAGGGATGAAAAATATTGGAGATATGGGGAAATGCAGCATTGTTGTTTAGCCCCAACACTGAACTAGAGTATGATCAAAATCATTCCAGCTATGACCACCTCATTTGTATTTAAGATTTAGGGTGTGATTGAAATGAAATTTGACTACTATTTCTAACAGGCTCAGGAAGCACATAAAGGTTCCTTAGGTGGCTTGTAAATTGTAATGTAAAGAGGAGGCCTGTACCAAAATAAGAAGGCCTGCTTCTTAACCAGACTAACAGTGCATTTTGGTGGTAGTGGTGGTGGTGGTGGTGAGGACACTGAATTCACAAGATGGGAGAAATTATCAAAGGAGCACTATAAGTATGATGGTAGATACTAAAAAGGGTCTTGACTTTTCTAAGAAATAAAACATTAGAACTATGTACAGTCAGTGGCTGTGTGGTAAGTAGCTTGCTTACCAACCACATGGTTCTGGGTTCAGTCCCACTGCATGGCACCTTGGGAAAGTGTCTTCTACTATAGCCTCGGGCCGACCAAAGCCTTGTGAGTGGATTTGGTAGACGGAAACTGAAAGAAGCCCGTCGTATATATATATATATATATATAT
>NC_068989.1:22576093-22583568 GCF_001194135.2 Octopus bimaculoides
TATATATATATATATATATATATGTATGTATGTGTGTGTATATGTTTGTGTGTCTGTTTTCCCTCCAGCATCGCTTGACAAAAGAGACCAATAGAATAAGTACCTAGGCTTACAAAGAATAAGTCTTGGGGTTGATTTGTTCAACTAAAGGCGGTGCTCCAGCATGGCTGCAGTCAAATGACTGAATCAAATAAAAGAATAAAAGAATAGGGGCCACTGGTCCCTGTAAATATCTAAAATGGGCACCTACCAGGTAGAATAATATAAGAAAGAAAGGAAAGCGCTGAGCTAAACTAGCTTCTGTTTAATTAAAGTAATATGCTAAGTCTTTTATTTTCATTTCTATTTATCATGCGTTTCAATCATTGAATCGTGGTCATGCTGGAGCACCACCTTGAAAGGTTTTAATGAAGAAATAAAATAAAATCACCCCCACTGCTAATTGTTTAAAGTCTGGTACTTATTCTATCACACTCTTTTGCTGATCTGCTAAATTATGCAGACATAAACAAACCAACACCAGTTGTCAAATGGGGAAAGGGGACATAAAAACACACACACATGCACACAATGGGCTTCTATACAGTTTCCACCTATGAATGTACTCACAAGGCATTGGTTGGCCTGGGGCTATAGTAGAAGACACTTGCACAAGGTGCCACACAGTGGAACTGAACCCAGAACCATGTGGTTGTAATGCAAGCTTCTTAACTACACAACAGCCTTTGCAAACCATGGAGTAGAAGTTTTTAGTTGGTAGTGAGGTGCAAAAAGCTGTGAATCATTATTTTAGACAAAGAAAAATCAAAACACAATGAAAACAGACATGCCTCAAACTGACAACAAAGTTAAAATTACCATTATCAAAGAGAAACTTATGACTGCAAGGATCACAGAAGAATTCCATGAATGTCAGACATCTTTCAATTAATAAAGAATCTGAAACTTGCTTAAGTACCTCAACCTATAAATTCCAGATGTACCAGATAATATTCCTTGCTCTTCTTCCTAAATGATTAAAAAAACATTGTTTTCTAATTTCAGAAAAGGTATTCCATACATTAAAAAAAAAAAAAAATTTACAACAAGAGTGGCTGTGTGGTATGAAGCTTGCTTCCCAATCACATGGTTCCTGGTTCAGTCCCACTGGATGAAACTTGGGCATCTTCCACTAGAGCCACAAACCAACCAAAGCCTTGTGAGTGGATTTGGTAGATGAAAACTGAAAGAAGTCCGTCATGTGTGTGTATGTGCCTGTGTGTGTTTGTTTCCCACCACCATGTCACAATCGTTGTTGGTATGCTAACATCCCTGTAACTTAGCAGTTCAGCAAAATAGACCAATAGAATAAGTACCAGGTTTAAAAAACTAATAAACGTATTGGGGTCAATTCATTTGATTGAAATTCTTCAAGGAAGTGCCCCAGTATGGCTGCAGTCTAATGACTGAAACAAGTAAATGAAAAAAAAAAATAGAATTCTTTTAAAACAAGAATCAGTCAACTTAATAGAAACAGTCACCAAACAAACCAATGAAGGGTCATCTTGTGTCATTGCTTGAGCTGCTAAAAATAGCAACTGAATCTCACTCAAATTATGCCCTATGTTTGAATTTGGTTCTACATATACAATGGTTAAAAAATAAGAATAGTCATAAGTTGAACATGTTTGATGATAGTCTTACTGGGTGAGTCCTAGCTGGAGCCAAGCAACAACAATAACCAGAATCAGATAATAACTTCTCTGATCTCCAAATCAAAGAAACCAGACAGACTTGGCAGTAGCATTTTATATGTAATTCAACATGCTTTGTTCATATGTTCTACATACAGACAATATAGATTGCTGCCAAAGTACTGTTTGTAATTGTTATTAAAAAACTGACAGATGCCAAACAGGAAAAATTGCCATTAAGTTGAGAGAGCAAGGTGTTGAAACAATCCCACAACCTAGCTATGGGAACAAATACATATGTTTGTGTGTATATGCACACACACACACACACGCACATGTATGTAGTTATATATGCACAGATGCAAATAATGGCTGCATAGAGAATGACTTGTGAGGATTGGACAAGCTATATACAAAGATGCAGTAAGTGAAGTGAGAGTCAACAACAATTTTAGTATTGAATTTAGTTTGAAGGCAGGAGTCTATCAAGGTTCAGTCCTTAGTCCCTTCCTATTTATTGTAGTCCTACAGGTTAGGTGCCACCAAACTATGGCCCACAGGTTGGATTTGGCCAGTCACCCACTCCATATCTCTTGTGTAAGTACCTGCATTTGCATCTGGTATGGCATCAGTGTTTGGACCAACTTATGTCTGTGAGCAAACATTTTCAAAAATGAATTATGTGAAGTCAGCACATCGAACGAGGTTGACTGATGGACATTTGAAAGCAATTCTCTTGGTTGGATGCAGCAATTCCAAAGCAAATATTGACGATATCTTAAAAGCTAAACACCAGTTTCACAAATCTCAGTAACCTTTTTTTGCTGCTTAGTTTGTGACATTCAGATATGTGCACACTGGGTGTGATGTAACTATTTTATTGCTAACGTCGCCTTCTTTGATAACGTTTTGGTAAATAAATATATAGGTTGCCTTTATTTTTTGTGTAATCACTGTATTGTATTGAACAAAATGGCTATGCGGCCCTTGCTCGTCATTCTCTCAGTTAACTGTAAAAAACGTTTAGAAACCCCTGCTACAGGCTATCACAGAGGTGTTTAAGTCAGGCTTTCCACAGGAACTCATATATGCTAAGATCTAGTTCTCATAGATGAATCAACAGTGAAATTAAATAGGAAACTTCAAGCACGCACACTAAAGCTAGAATCAAGAGGCCTCAAAAAAAAATTTAGCAAATACTAAAGTTTTAATAAGTAGGAAAGAAGATAGGACCCTGGGTGATGGCCTTGCTCAATATGCAGCAAGAAGTAGGTATAAAACTCATACATTGTAAATCCAAATTATGATAAACGTAAACAAACGAAGTTTGCTTTTAGAACCGTTGAGATGTCTTAGAAAGTTAAAATGATTTTTAAATTTTCAAACGTAGGATAATGCTAATAATATAGCCTGAACAGGATAAGCTATCCCTAATTTGCAGAAAAAAAGTGTTGGCGGCCAGCACTCAAAGTAAGTTATGAACAGAGAAGAGATGTAGTGGGATAACAAGCAGACTAACAGAGAAAGAAAGCTTCATAATGATAGATACACTGGAGGAGTATGTACTATGAGCGCAACAGAAGTAGATTCTTTTAAATGTTTGGATGACTCACTAGAAGTAACTGATAGCTTTTGTAATTAGCAGAGTAGGGGCTGGCTCTGAAAATCAAGTAGCCATGGTAAGAACAGGTTGGAAATAGTTCAGGGACCTACTTCCACGGATGTCAACAAAGGTCTTTTCCCTCAAGAATGAAGGGAATATTGTATGATGCTTGTGTTAGAAATGCAATGCTGTATGGTAATAAGATGCGACTCATAAATGTAGAGGACTTGAGAAGACTGGAAAGAAATGATAGTAGCATCCTTTTGTAGAATGTATGAAAAATGAAGTACAAATGCATAGAAAAAAGAATCCTGAGCATAAAAGGAATCAGATGTAGTATACAAGAACGACTGACAGTGCTGGTATGGATATATGATGCATATGGATGAAGACAACTGTATATAGCAGTGCCAATCATTTAATGGGGAAAGAATTTGAGGAAGAGGGAGACCCAGAAGACATGGGACAAAGTGATAAAGGTTCATCTCAGAAAAGATGACAAAGGACTGGGATAACTGGTAATATGTCAGTCTGAAGACATGTCCACTTCAACTGAAAGATTTTGGAAACACAATGTGTGTTTGTGTGCGTGGGAGAATGTGCACGAGAGAGTGTGCACGAAAGAGTGTGTGTGAGAGAGTGTCCATGTGTGTGAGAGAGTGGGCGTGTGTGTGAGGGTGTGTAATAGCATGTAAATTTTGGGTTGTATGGTAATTCTTCAATTTGACAGTTGTTTGACTTTTGACAAAATTCCCTTGGATTGTTGTTCTGTTCTTTGTCTTTGATCACGGAATACACTTCAAAGCTCCCAGACATGATTATACACTTTCATTACATCAAGTTGAAGAGCATGGAAAGCTTGGAGAGCTTACATCAGATTATAATCATTGTGAATAGGTTGAAATTATAATCAGATAGAGAAGAAAAGTTGTTGTACTTGAAGCAAACTCTAACTGATGCACTTGCTTACATGAACTATACCTGAAGCTGTAATGGTCAATGTACACAACTGATTAACACCATTTCAAAGTTAACGAAAAAAAAAAAGAGAGAACAAACAAATACTTTTATATTTCCCAGTCCAATGTTTAAAAAAATCTTACAACCAATGTTTCCTCTAGGCTATGCACTTGTGTGCATGCACATATTTTACAACTAGTACACAAAGGAGAAATAATGTGTGCACAAGATTTTTTTTATTGAAGATGGTTATTCTTTGCCTGCATGGCAAAGAAGCAAATTTCTGTGCCTTAGTGAATATTTACTTAAACTCACAAGATGGAATCTGTGTAACCCTTTTGCATCCTTTAGAAAACCAAAATTTGCTAAAAGTGTTGTAACACATAACAGATGATTATGCTTAAGGTTATTTGTTAAGTTTTTTCAAGAATTAACTTACAACCCCAATATCATTGTCACTGATAATAAAAGTAGAACATGCATGTTGACTATAGTCAGCTGTTAAATCTTGTGTGGAAATGGCGTTTTGTTGGTTTCAAGGTTCATATTTTTTCACTTCTTTCTTTTTCAGTCTTATTATTTGAAATTTCATTTACATCCAGTTTTGTTTTTTTCATAAACTTCTAAATCTCTATTTCCGAAAATGGTTTCTTCCTTTTCTTTAATATAATTCATTAAATATACAATGCAAAATCATAGTAATGTAAAACTAACAACTTAATGTAAAATTATGATATAGTGACACTTAATGTCAGTGCAATGCAATGTAAAAGTAGCAACTCAATCTAAAATCACAAACTTCATAGTTCTATGGTTTTTATACTAAGATACTATTTGAAAATAGTATCTTAGTATAAAATAGTGAAAATAGTATCTTAGTATAAAATAGTGAAAATAGTATCTTAGTATAAAAACCGTAGAACTATGAAGTGAAATCTTTATATTAAATTTTGGTAGTGCAGCAAAAGTCACATCAATATATCTAAACCAAGACTATTTAAGACTGACATTAAATCTGAGGACCTTACAAACATTAGAGAAGTGACCTATGGTTTCATTTGAGTTTCAGTATGTATCACTGTGTCAAAGTTTTCTCTGACCAAAATAAATGATATTTTTGTTGAAAATATTAAAAAAAAAATATGTCATCATAAGTTGCTTAATTTGACTGAAGTGCAATGTTTGACATAGATGCCGTCAGGATTATTTTTCAAACATAACAAGAAATACTACTGCAAATTACATTCTGAATAATGTAGGTTTGACAATATCTCTTCATTTGACTTATACTAGCAATGGATCATAAAGAGAACCATTCAAATTAACTCTTCCTTCATTCAAAGAACACACGAAAAGCATCTAATATCTCAAGGTAACCCACTCTTAACAAAATCTTCCACAACCTTTCCCTGTTAATGGTATCCAATAATCCAATACTTCAGAGAGATCAATAAGGTATGTTCCACTCTCTACACTTCGCTTTAAGCTAGCAGACACTAACAGTCATATCTACTGTTCCTCATTCAGTGTAGAAACAACACTGGGATTAGACAGAATATGTTCAGTGAGGGTATCAATCAGTTGATTCACAATAATTCAGGAGAGTGTTTTTCCAGGCAACAAACAATGGAGAATTTCCTCTGAAATTCCTATACTTAGGTTTATTACCTTGCTTACAGAACAAAACCAGAACTGCATTTCCCCAGTCTTTGAGGTGCTTTTCCCTCCAGACATCTAGAAATTCAAGCATTCTCTGACCTCCATATTTCAGAATTTTGGCTGATTAACTATTTATTCCAAGAGCCCTCTTATCGTTCATGAGGCTCGAAGAAAGTTCAATTTCCCCATGGATAAGATCATTACAGACCAATGAGGGTGAGTACAGACATCTCAGCAATATGACTGTTCATACCAGTTTCTGGAATCTTAGAAATAATGAATAAAAATTGACACACTTACAGAAACAAAACACCAGCATTTTCAGGAACAACTTTATTCCAAATCTTTCACCTCAACAGAATGCCAACCAGGAATAAAAGCCATCCTAATCTTTTATTAAAAAATGCCCAAGGCAAATCCAGAACTTATGATGAACAAATAATACACATATAACACACACACAGTGGGAATTGTAAATCTGTGAGATATTATTATTTACGTGGCACGTAAACTACACCATTTTGAGCGTGGCCGTTGCCAGTACCGCCTGACTGGCCTTCGTGCCGGTGGCACGTAAAAGCACCCACTACACTCTCTGAGTGGTTGGCGTTAGGAAGGGCATCCAGCTGTAGAAACTCTGCCAAATCAGATTGGAGCCTGGTGTAGCCATCTGGTTTCACCAGTCCTCCATCAAATCGTCCAACCCATGCTAGCATGGAAAGCGGACGTTAAACGACGATGATGATGATGATGTCTCCTTTAATGTAGTGTTTAAAAATTCTCTTACTGTTTTATTTCCACTAAAGATTCATGTCACAACCTCAAACTATTTATATAACTATAATTATTCCTGACCCCTTTTGGGATCTATACATCAATAAAGATGAGTTGACATGTGCTCTGTTGAGTCTTAATATCAAATATATAGCAGCAGTTTCCACAGAAACTCCACAGCTATTTTGAAACCGATAAGATTGTTAGAAATTTATAAAGAACAATGACATAAATAATTTCTTTAAAACCAGTATTTTTTCATTTTTACCTGACAGGCTGAATTCTTGAGATGGTATAAAGTCCATACAGGTAGAATTAAAGCTACAGTCTTATGAGGGAATGTCCTTGAGACTATTTTAATTAAACACCATACACCTCTGCTACTTTAAGAATTGTTATCTATAATGTTTATCTTTCATCAAGAATTAAATACACTTTAAAAAGAGATGTGTACAAATGTCCAAGTGAATATAGAAGTTCATTAATCTTTGTCTTTGACTATGTTATTAAAATTGGTTGAAAATGTGACAGAAGAACAATGTATAATAGCAAATGTTTTAGACAATTTTAATTACGGAATGAAACTGAAATCATAATTATCAAACAGCTGTGTTGGTAATGCTTTTGTAAATCTCTGTACACTGTACTACATCTCTTAATTTAGTAGGAGAGAAAAGTGCACATGGCTGGACCAGAACCCAGAGTTCCAGTGAACAAATACTGCATAAGTATAGATGTGTGTGAGAGAGAGAGAGAGAGAAAGAGAGAGAGAGAGAGAGAGAGAGAGAGAGAGAGAGAGAGAGAGA
>NC_068989.1:22583932-22587968 GCF_001194135.2 Octopus bimaculoides
ATATATATATATATATATATATATATATATATATATATATACACACACACACACACACACACACAATCACATATGTATAATAATTTAAGATATTTATTTCACCATCAATTGTCTTACAAATAATGTAAATGATATGTTGTGCATAATAGATTATATCTTTGATTTCATTCTACCATTAAACAGTACATATGTAAGGCAGCATTAGAATATATTATACACACACCCACACAACATTTATATATATGCATGATTATGTCCATATGTATTGTAGACAACACATATCTTGGTATATAAAATAAGAAAGGAATGTAGAAAGAGTTGCAAGGAAATCTATCAGCTACATGTAGTAAAAACAGGGATTTTGTTGATTTCTTACAACTAATGTATTTGGAAATGCTTTGTAAGAATGTGTATGTGTGTTTGTATGGAATTGTGTGTGTGTGTGTGTGTGTGTGTGTGTTTGCATATCTGAGTGTGTGAGTGTATGCATAAAAAAATCAAGGCAAGAGAAATTATACATTCCACAGAAACACTTATAGTTACAAGAGTCAGATGTGTAGAAATCCACAGCTTTTTACAGATCTATTTTTAGATTTATGCATGCACTTTTCATTCTAAATCTTGATTTTGTCACTCGGTCAAAATCAATTAAGTGCCAATAATATTCTGGAACTGGACTAATCAACAAATAACTACTTAGAAAGAAGACTCAACAAATGAAAGGAAAAAGGGAGCATTTCTTCCAGCAAAAATGTTGGCAAAAGCATGGCGAGCTCAATCTATTTCTTCAGTGACCAAATTGTCATCCAGTCCAAAATTCTGAGTGGAACTATATTTTCACAAGTCAAATATTTGAGAAAAGACATAAACATTGAAACTTATACACAATCGAGACCATATTGAATTAAATTAACCATCTATGTATCATACTCAACATTCAGGGTGTCCATAAATTACCTTTACAATTTGAAAAATTCAGGAAAAAAAGAGATGTAAAGATAACTGAATAGAGTTTATTGGAAAACATAAGCAAACAAATAAAGTTTTATTAGAAATATCAGAACAACTTCCACATGGGTTCTATTAGTTGCATGCAACACATCTAGGCAATACAATAAAATAAATTGTGGAAGCTGTAAAGATAATTTATAGACACCTTGTATATACTCAGCTGACAGGCCAGTTACTGCAGAATTTGCCTGGAGACAACATCACTTACAGACATGCTCACTTAAAAACAAATATTGAAGAGAGACAAAAATTTGTTCCAGTGATAACTAGGAAGAACACCAAATGCATTTCAGCCCTTTTGGGCCTTGTCAATGATGCATACCTATAGGCAGCCACATGTTGAAATGAGAACCCCTTCCAATGCAGAAAATAGAATAAAACATTAAACTAATATTGTGAGCTGGAAGTACACATTATTGAAAAAGTTCAAGGAGGTCAAAAAGCATCTGGTGTTCTAACTAGCTATTGCTCAGACAAATTTTCATTTCCTTCAAGTATTTATTGTTTTTATCACAAGTCCATAAGCGATGCTATCTTAGGACAATAATAATGCAGCAAGTGGCCTGTCAACAGTGTGTATAACTGTGCATCACTCCAGTTGTGACCAATCCATTTTTTTTTTTTTTACCGTGTAAGGAAAACTCAGAATCACATTAACAAACAAGACATCTAAATATACACACACACACATAAATACATAATGGCCATCCACTTGTAACTGAAGAAAACTATTACTGACCTTTAGGAACATTGTGTGCTCAAGACTACCTGATACTTTACACTTGCAGCTCCATTGGTAACTAACAAGTCCTACTCTCGACAAACATACATGACTGCAAACATTGCAGACCAAGCTGTCCCCATTCATTACACTAGCAGTGCATTACCGAGCAGCACATTTAAATTCTTTATGAAGAATATGTGTTCTTTCAAAGGTATTGACTCCCACCTTTACCTGTGCTGCAGTGAGAGTCAGGACATCCCCTGCAAGAATAGACTTGAACGAATGACTATAAATACTAGCAGTCTGAGTGAGAGACAGAGAGAGTAAGCTTTAATCACAGGAAGTCGTAAGGTGTCGTTTTGGTAGTTTGTCAGTATATCAACCGGGCTTTCCTCAAGACCTGTGTATCTGGAGTTTTTAAGGTTCAGCCAACAGTCAGAATGTCTCAGACATCTCTAATGGAAGCATTCAAGGACCTTTATATGCCATTTGTAAAGGGTCCATGTCTCACATGAGTGAAGGGGCGATGTCAGTACACATGCCCAGTACACAGCAATTTTTGTTCACCTTGTGATGCCATGTTGGGACCAGACACAAAATTCAAGAGACCTGAAGGAATCAGTTGCTCTCTGCAGCCTGAAAGATATTTTGTCATCCAGGGAGCAAGAACGGCTGAGTGTGCTGCCCAGGTAGACAAACTTGTCTACCACTTTCAGAATTGTTCCTTCAACCAAGATAACTGGTTCCACATATGGGTCTCCTGGTGCAGGCTGGAACATTAGTCTTGTCCAGGCTAATGCTGAGTCCAAATGCCTTGCAAGAAGTAGAAATACGATTCACAAGAATTTGCATATATTTATGCAAATATCTGTCATTTGCATAAAGGAGGTCACAAATAAAAGAAACTTTTGAATTGGCAGCAAATCAATGCAGATTAAAAAGACAGCCATAAAATCAATACCTAAAATACATCCTAGGAGAGCTGTCCATAGCAAAAGCATGAGAGAGAGTAGCAGCAAAGTACAGAGAAAAGAGAGTTGGGGCAATGATGTCACCCTGCTTGACACCATTCTCTACAGGAATGGGTCCCACCATATCACCACCAACATTCACCTTAGCCTCCA
Source organism: Octopus bimaculoides (assembly GCF_001194135.2). Lineage (NCBI taxonomy): Eukaryota > Metazoa > Mollusca > Cephalopoda > Octopoda > Octopodidae > Octopus > Octopus bimaculoides. Next base: position 22,586,792 of record NC_068989.1, read on the forward strand.
TCCTATCATGAAATGATTTTATTATTGATACAAAGTGATCTGGACATCCAAGTTTGCCAAGTATTTCCATAGGAAGGCTCTATTCACAGTATCAAAGGCATTAGTTAAATCAAATGAATACCAGTACAAGATCCATATTCTGCTCATTGCACACTTCTCCTGCATCTGCCTTGCTGTGAAAATCATATCCATCATTCCTCTTCTAGATCAGAAACCACATTGAGATTCAGATAAGACATCATTTACAAGACACCTATTCAGGCAGATAAGAAGGATACTTGCCAGAACCTTGTCAGCAGCTGATAGAGCAATACCTCTGTCGTTGCCACACTCTACTCTGACTCCCTATCCTTCATAGAGAGGATGAATAATTGCATCCTTCCAGTCCTTAGGCATTGCTCCATCCCTCCAGATTACACTAATAATTGATGTGATCACCACCATATCACAAGACCTCAGCACAAATACCATCCTTACCAGGTGCCTTACCAAGATTCAATTTACTTATTGCTCTCATTACCTCATCTATTGAGGGTGAGGAATTTAAGGAGCTAATGACAGGTCTCTGTTGCATAGTGTCAATTACTGCTTTGTCCACAACTAACTCATGGTTTAAGAGTTCAGAAAAATGTTCAATCCAGAGGCCTGTGATCCCTGTTGATTTAGTAAACAGAGTAGAAAACTCCTTGGAAAGGAAAGGCACTGATGAAGAAATCTTAGGCCCATAAACTTGCTTCATAAGATGGTCAAGCTTCTTGTTGTCATTTGCATCAGTAGCAGCCTGAACACCATGACCAAGATCCTCCCACCAGGTATTCTGCATTTTCCTGAGAGATCGCTGCAGTAGTGATTTTACACTGCTAGTGGGCAAGTGATAGATTTCACTGCACAACTGAAAGTCCTCTGTGCAGTAATACACTGTGGGGGGCATGGCGCTTTACGACCAGCAATCACTGAACTTCAGCATCAGTTTCACACACACGTATAAATAATCTTTCACTTGTTTCAGTTATTTGCCAGTGGCCATGCTGGGGCACTGCCTTGAAAGGTCTTAGTCGAACAAATTGACCCCAGAAAGTTTTTTTTTTAAGCCTAGTATTTATTCTATTGGTCTCTTTTGCTGAGCCATAAACACACCAACTCTGGTTGTCAAACAGTGATGAGGCGAGTGGGGGGG
>NC_068989.1:22591178-22599149 GCF_001194135.2 Octopus bimaculoides
ATTTATTATTTTTATTTTTTTAAGATCAGTTGTAATAATGTCTGAACTAACTGTTAAAAAGGCAAAACTGAGGAACTACAAAGAAGATTTTATCATGTTTGGTTTTGCATCTGTAGACTCAAAACCTATGTGTCTTGAATGTGATGCCATCATGAGAAATCATCCCATGAAGAAAGTTAAACTGAAACAACACTGGAAATTAAGGCATCCATCATCTGTGGGTAAAGGTAGGGAATATTTTGAGAATAAAAAGAAAATACAGCCAATCAAACTACCTGACTTTGTAAAGAAGATAAATACTGAAAAAGCAAAGACACTCAAACCAAGTCATTTGGTTTCTGAAATTATTGCCAAGGTTGCAGCACCTCAGATTTATGGTAAAAAACTTGTCAAGCCTGCTATGATAGCTTGTGCAAATGAGGTTCTGGGAAAAGATGCTGCATCTACTCTGAGTACAATTCCACTTTCAAATAACACAATTACAAGAAGACAGGATGAAATGTCTAATTTTATTGAGGAGAAGATTGTGGAAATTCTCCAAAAGACAAATTTTTCTATCCAGGTTGATGATAGCACAAGTCATAACCAAGCTATCCTTCTGGTCTATGTCAGATTCATCCATGAAGATGGTATAAGGGAAGAAATGTTACTCATTAAAAGTTTGTCTGAAACTACTAATGGAGAAGATATATTCAATGAAGTAATGCAGTATTTTGATGATAAATTGACTAATTTGATCAACATTGCATCAGATGGAGCCTTTCACTGGAAAAGTGAAAGGCTTTGTTTCTAGAATGAAATCAGTTGCTCCTCACATTTTTTATATACATTGCATTATCCACAAACAGCATTTGGTTGCTAAGAATATTGGAAGACACATGGAAGAAGCACTCAACACTGTCATACATGCAATTAACTTTGTCAAATCAAACTCAGTGAATGATAGATTTTTCATGCAATTCTGTGAAGATGGAGATTTTAAAACCCTATTGCTTCACACAGAAGTAAGATGGTTGTCAAAAGGCCTGAGCCTTGAAAGACTAGTGAATTTGTGGGAACCATTAATCAACTTTCTCATGTTCAAGAGTCAGATGACTCATTACAACTCCAAGAAGCAAAGGGTATATGGGGAAATTTAAATTTTGGAAAAAACAGTTTGAAAAAAAAATTTGGCATCATTACAAAATTTTAACACCACTGTTCCTACATTAGAATGCATTGCTGCATGCATTGCCCATCTTGAAGGTCTTCATGTAGACGTTGAGAGAAGATACAATGATCTATTAAAGATGGATACAATGATTTATTAAAGATGGATACAATGATTTATTAAAGATAGATTTTCCACTCTGGTTTGTAGACCTAGAAAATTATGAGCCAGGAGATGAAAATTTTGAGTTGGCTGAAATGTTTTTGGATTTGAAAGAGAATATGAAACTGGGAAGAAGAATTGGAAAAGAAGGTGTCTTTGCCTACATATCAATAAAGGAATCACACCCAAATATTTTTCGACATGTAGAAGCAAGCATCATTTCTTTTCCCTACCACATGGATGGTGGAATCTGCATTTTTAGCTGTTGTAGATATTTTAAGTCGAAAAAGAAATAAATTAGATGTCAACAGCAGAGGAACTATCAGACTAAGACTAAAATAAGTTCATTAAAATTGATTAGGATATCTTGTGTCAGAAACACCAATATCAAGCTAGTCACTAGCTGAATGGACTAAAAACGAATGATTTGATGAAAAATGATTTTGATATCTTGAGTTCATCTTCGTTTACTAAAATAAATTTTATCTTTTGTTGCTGAAATAAATTTTAAAGTGTAAATAGACTATTTTGTCTTTTCATTAAATATTTTAGTGTGAAAATAGAACAGCATAAAGTAAAAGTAGAAGTGGTCCCTAGAAACTTTTTCAAGTAAAAAATGGTCCCTGGGCTGAAAAAGGTTGGGAACAACTGGTCTATATGTTTACATACGACATATAGAATATATGTTTACATCATTTAGTCAGCAATCACTCAAGAGGTTGCACATGAAGGGAAATCTGAGTGGGCTTTTGGTTTTGGCACCAGTATTCATGTTGGGGTACCTAGTACACTATGAGTGCAGAGACTACTCAACCTAAGATATGTACTATGACACAGCTAATGTGAACCAGTAGTGGAGAACAGTGGAACGTTACAATGGGTTGATGAAAGGAGCAGGAGTAGAATAGTAGAGTCTAGATAGGTGAGTGGACAAATGAAAGAAAGAGGAAGATTTATATATAATTATTTACATGAGTTTGAATCAGCCCTATGCAACCTAAAGTTTCTGCAAGAAGCCTACAAGACTTTAAGTATCAAACAGTTTTATATTACACAAACTCACACACACACACACACACACACATATATATATACACACAAACACAGACCTATATACACACAAACACACACCTATACACACACACTCATATAGATATTTACAATTATATAATCATTTGTTTTCTGACCATTTTTCCATGATAGCACAGGTTGAACAAATTCATATACTTGAGGCATTGATTTTACAGCCTGGTGCCATTCATCATCACTAATCATTACCTGCTTTCCAACAGATTTTTCAAACCACTAGTCTTATATACATACATACATAGTAGAAGATATAGATTCAGAGAATCATGTGGCTATCACAGTAAGCTCCTTATACAGACTTGGCTATCAATACACATAGTAATCAATTTACAAGGTTGTGTGAGGTAAAGTGCACATGTCACTGAAGATCTAGAAAATTCAAATAATATTTATTCTGTGAAGAGTATATAAAAACATAAAGCCAGGATGTATGAGAGGTGAATATATATTTATTTAACCATGTGACTTTCATAGGATTATGGCCATTTCACAACCTTCTTCAAGAGACAAGAAATTATCCATACAAGTTTGCATTAATATGTGTGCCCAGCAGTATACAATTGTATATTCACAAATTAATGCAAATAAAGAAAGCTAGCTTATAAGAGCACCAGAACATCATGGTTACATCAACAGTTCAGCTCTACTCACAAAATTCACTCATTATACATACAATGTATTGAAGGCCAGAAGCAGATCAAATTATATAGACTCGGTCAGTAAAAGGTAATTATCAGAGTAAGGATATACTATGGCTCTATTACTACAGAAAAAATTTTCTTCAATTATGAACACCCACATATCCATTAAGATAAACTGCTAAATAGAAATAAAGAGATTCACCATCTTTATACAAAATTAAAGAAAAAAAAACAGCTTTACTTTCATGCAAGTAGGAATATAAGAGAATTAATTAAAGGGTTGAAAATGCATTTGGGAAACAAATCGTAGTATTTTTTGCTTTTAGGATTTATAAAAAATACCACATTAGCTGCAACAATTTGTTTACTTTTCAATGGCAAATAAAAAGAAAAACAAGGAATTTTAAAAAACGTAAATGCATGGGAGAAAATTCCATAGTGGTAAGACATGTTAAAAAAATCAAATGTTCAATAGGCTTCATAGAAAAAATTACATGATGAAAATTGAAGTTTCAATAAGTTTCACAACAATAGGAATTAATGAAAGTTTAAAATATTTGATAAATTTCAGAGCAATAATACATAATAAAGTTCAATAGATTTCAAAGCAATAAATTATATTAACAAATGAGACATGAAGATTTTCAAGAAGATAAGAAAAAAATTTTTGAAAGTTCTTTCATGTGTGAAGGAGAATTGTTCATTGCTTGCTTTACTGGTGAAACTTGAACTATGTTTCAAGCTCACATTGTCTTTGGTCTACCTCACTTTCACTGTCCATTTACCTCAAACTCAAGCACCCTCTTCAGAACATGCTCCTCATCCCTCAACACATGCCCATACCACTGCACTCCATTCACCCATGCCAGTCATTCCACTGATTCCTCCAACCCCAGCATCCCCATCAAATCCTCAGTTCTTCTCTTATCAAACAGCTTCATGCCACACATTTCTCTCAGTCCTCAAAATTGCCATCTCTCTCTCTCTTTCAAACACCATAGCTCACTCCCATACAGCATTGCAGCTCTCACACAGCTCCTGTAAACTTTTCCTTTCGTTTTCAATGAGAAACTTTTCCCATATAATAATACTCCACATTCCCTGAACTTCACCCAGTCAAGCCTCGCTCTTGCAGTCACAGCTGCTTCACATCTACCACTGACATCCACCCTATCTACCAAACAACAAAACCCTCTCTCCGTCTCCACCTCATCACATAGTGTTTCCACTGACTTTGGCAGCCCTCCAGCTCCTTTCTCACATCTTCTACAAACTTCCTTGCCAGTCTTGGGGTCACCTTCTTCATTTACATACATCTACCATGAATCTATTTCTCACATCTCGTACACAACACTGCATTTGCCATTACCCTCCCACCACATACAACACTTGGATCCACCTTACTCACTAACACTTCTCCTTCCACCCCACCCACCATCACCTTTGTCTTCCCATGCCCAAAACCAATTCATCTACCTTTGTAAGTCCCACTCATTCGCCATTTCATCAAAGAACTGCTCTTTCTCAGTAGTCCCTCTTCCACTTTGCAGACCATACCCACAAATCACCTTCACCACTTCTTCCGCAAATGCTAACACTACTGTCATCACTGTCACTCTTTCTCCTGGCCTCCACCACCTTCTCACAGATTTCTTCCTTCACCAAAACTCTCACACCTCCAGTCCTCCTACTATTTCCCTGACCACCACAACTTGTACCTTCTTCCCTTGACCCCCACAAATCTTGCACCCTGGCCCCGCCACCAAACCTCCTGCACACAGCACACATCCATTCTTCTCTTCCTCAATTCCTCACACACCTCAGTTCCCCTTCCACACAAACTGCCCACATTCCAATTTCCCAACCTCCCTCCAAGCAGCTTCTCAGGCCATCGACCATCATAAGGCAAGTCATGCTTGCACAACCCAGGATGAGGGTTTGCACCTTTCTTGGGCTGGTTGGCTGGTGCCCATTCTCCTTTGCTACTATCATGAGGCTTTTTTTTAGCTGGATTTTATAAGGGTTTTAAATACATAGATTCAAATCCTGATTGGGTACTTATCAAAAACAGCTTTTGTTTTTGTCTGCTTATGGCCTAGCTTTCTGATTGGCTGACTGCCCGGGGATATCATTTGTTTATCAAATGTTTGGTTACTTATTTTGCTCTGGATGGTCGACTGCTTGGAGATGTTATTTGTTTATCAACTGTTTTAACCACAAGTTTTTTGTCCATCAGTAGTCCACTGTTCTGGGAGGCTGATTTTCTGTGGATGTCAATTGTTTATCAAATATTTTGGTCTCTTGTTTTTGTCTAACAGCATCTAGCATTCAAGTTGGTTGGTTTCCTAAAAACATCACTTGTTTTTCTGATGTCACAGTCGATTGAATGTTCAATAGCATCATGTTTTGTTTATTTTTGCTTTGTTCTTTTTTATTTATTAATAGTTTGGTTTTAATCCAAAACAAAAGGCAATTGGTCAATCCTAGAGTGATATCAGGAAATAGTGCTGAAGATGTGTAGTATGTAATTACAGTATAGTGGTTTGAAGTTAGAGGTTCAAACTTTTGATTTATCATTATTGCTTTGTTGTTTCTGGTTGTTTTTAGTTGAGTCGAATAAACTTTGTTTTCTAATTCTATCGTGTTGTTATAGAATATTTTCTTATGGTTTATATTTCCTAACAAGCATATTTTCCTTATTTAATTAAAATTGGATTCAAGTGTTGCCAATGCATTGATATATAGGGGAAATTTTGTATTTGGGATGTTTGTTTATAGGGCAAATATCCTGAAGTTTGTTCACAGGTATTTATTGGTCCTGGGTCAAGAATACAAGCTTTATTGTCATTAAAAGAGACAAGGTCGGCATAACCCTAGTGAAGGATGCTTTGGCGGTCTCCAGTCATAGAACCAAAATAATTCGAGCATGTGTTGCCTAAGTTGTATGTGAATGTTAAGAAAGGTTAGGGAGGAATGAAGGGTATCGACTGCAAAGAAGTGAGCATTGTTGGATGTGAGAGCAAATAGATCATGTATGTATGGATGGAATAGAGTGGGGGACAAAACCAAAATCTGTGATATAGAGTTGATTAGGTCTGGTTAAAAAAAAAGTGCTAACACCAATAGAAAACTACCAATCAAGGAAAAGAGAGATGAGTGGAGCCTATAGGTGGGATGTTTTGATAGATCACATGACAGATACAAGCTAAAGCTTTACTGATCGTAAAGCAAGAACACTGCTTTCAATAAATTTCTCTAAAGTGAGTGTTCAACATCAGGTGACATAGGATAGTACGTCTCCTTGTGGACTTGACTCTACAAAAGCCATACTGGTAGACACTGAGAAAAGACAGAAATTCCAAGTGTTGCACAGCATCATTTTTAAAGGCTGTTGCCATTACCTTTGCGATATTAAAATTGAATGCAATGGGATGATAGGTGACAGGGTCAGAGAGGTTGCCTTTCTTCTGAAAAGCACACCCTGAAGTGTATTTCCAAAGATTAGAGTATATTCCCATAAAGAGTTTGGTGTTTAGGGTAGGTAAATCTCTGAAATGTAATGCTTAACAATGATGGAAGGGATGTTATTAGATTCCGTGGCCTTGTTGGTTTGAAACATCTGGAGATATTTTTGAATTTGGCACATGTACATGCAATGTGCGGAACCTGGTGTGATGGAATGAGATGAATTTGGAGATCTTCAAAGTGTGTGTAGCATGGAGTTGGATGCAAAGTGGGTAGTGACTGTGGAAGTTTTCTCCATTGGTATACTACATGCCATTGTTGAGAAGTGAAGGAAAAAAGAATTCCATAACGTTGATCCTCTAGGAAAAGAATCTATTGCAATTCGGAAGGTGGGAAAGCTTGAGGACCTACCATGCACAGAGACAGCTTTTGCAGTCTAGACAGTACTCTTGCAATAGTTATGCTGCTGGATAAACAACATCCAGCTTTGGAGAGTAGGTAATATTCTCCAGACAATGTAGGATTTGTACTTTTGCCTGAACAGCTGCAGTGTAACTTTGAGTGAACTACCAAAGATTGAGTTTTTATTGTGTATGAGATGTGGATGAACACACCCAGAAGGATATTTCTGGATATCTACCCAGCTGTTTCTGGTGGGCCAAGTTAAAAGTACATGTGCTGCCAGAGATAATTGTGATGAAACTTGCAGAGACCCGATGAGTCATTTGACTTGCAGTGTCATAGGGTTTGGGTAGGTAGGCATTGTAAAGTATACAGTTGCATGTTGAATAATTGGACTGTGGCTATGTGCAAACAGTTACGTTTTCATAGGGGTTAGATTTTGAGGTGAGCAAGAAATCAAGAATTTTAGGAGTGTCTAGAACACAAGAAACATGTTGATATAGAGTTGATAATTGCCAAAAATTCAGCTCCTGCACTGACAGCATTAGTATGAAATGAGTGCAAGAGTCAAAAGGAATTGTGAGTGTTGAAGTGACTGAGAATGATGATTTTGGAGAGAGGTAAAGAGAGATACAAGTTCTCAATGCAGGAGGAGACATCTTCAAAGAGTCACTGGTGATTCAAGAGATTCAGAGAGCAGGTGTATTTGAGAAAATACAGTAAAAATTTTGAGTCAACATAATTGGAAGTCATCACTGCAGAAATCTAGGCGAGAGAGGTGAGTAATGAACAAGGAGAGTGGGTTTTACATTTGAGAAAACACTACCTTTTGGAGTAAAGCTTGAAGAGTGGGAATAACATGGTCAGTGAAAGTGAATTTGTGGACAGCGATTGAAAAATTTGTATTTTGAAGTATATTAAAAAAAATATGACTTGCGTGTGACTAAGAGGTGATGGGTAAGATGCAATTTAGTTTGGAGTAAAGTCCACAAATGTTTGAGAAGAGGAGGGAAAACTGACTAGTGGATTAGTTCTTTTTTTTTTTTTTTTTTGACATCATGG
>NC_068989.1:22599159-22601978 GCF_001194135.2 Octopus bimaculoides
TTAGTTCTTTTTTTTTTTTTTTTTTTGACATCATGGAGAACTGTAGAAGATGATAGTGTCATAGTAATCCTCACTTGGAAGTTTGGTTTCAATGCTCACAACAGAATGCACTGCATTAAAAGCAACTATAGGCCAGATGGTGGTAACAAACTGGGCAGCAGAGTGTACCTAGCTATTTCCCAAACAAGCGGACTACATATAAAAATATTATATATATATATATATATAAATATATATACACACATGCACACATATACATATATATATATATATATATAAATATATATACACACATGCACACATATATATATATATATATATATATATATATATACAAATATTTGGTTGTATAGTAAGAAGTTTGTTTCCCAAGAACATGATTTCAAGTTCAATTCTATTGCATGGTACTTGGGCAAGTGTCTTCTAGTATAGCCCTTGATTGACCAAAGTCTTGTGTCATATATTTAGTAGACAGAAATTATAAGCCTGTCTAGGGCTTATATGCCCCTGTATTAGACTATTTTCCTTAGTCATTGCACGGTGATTACCATAAACTTTAAGCTTATATAAAAATACCATTTACAGGATTGTAAAAACAGCGCCATACAATAAAAATCATTCGCACAGAAAGCACATATATATATATATATGCATGTGTTTACAACCATATTAACATGTTAGTGCACATTTGGATGTAGGAAAACCTTTTTGCTGCAAAAATAACCTCAGTAGAAATTTCTTCTCGTAGGCAATATCTGTAGAAACGTACCACTGAACTATGAATGTTATTGGAGCATAAGGACATGCATTTCTGCATTATTACATTCCATCAGCCACAAGTACCAAATCAATCCTTCACAGCTCTGTAGGTATGTTTGCTATTGTAGATAAGATCAGCTAGTAGTACATTAGCTTATATGTGCAAAGCATTAAATGATACTTCATGCATTAATTAATTTCAGCTTGACAGCAATTTCTATTACTTGCTGTTCTTATATATAAGAAAAAGCGAATGCCTGATTCAATATTTAAAGCTGGTGAAGCATAACAACACAGAAACGCATGCATTCTATGTTGCTTATTGCTCAATGAGGTTTTCACACATATTGTCAAGGAGATTTTCACCTGAGACTCTTTCTGCAGGTCCTACACCTGAGTGTACACGAACGTGTTAAAGATGATTGTACACATATATTTCATTCAACAATACTTCATGCACCTCCAGATAACACACACACATAATACATACACCTGTCTAGAGCAAAGTATGGCTAAACTTGGGATCTTGGGGAGAGAATGCAAATCTTTTAATTTGTATGCTACAAACGATCGTGATATTTGGGACTATAAAAATCCGCAAGACCTCTTTAAGATTTAAAGGATGATAGTTAAAAGATACCTTCCTTCCCAACCTTGCTGCCGAGTAGGTGGCCGGTCAAAATTTACTCTAAATTAGAAAGAGAACTCTCTCTCACACACACGCAATATAAATCTCATTTCATAGAGACAGAATCGAAACTTTTCGAAATGTTTCGCAAAGTAACACAGAACTATAAACACAAAAACACTTCCATGGATATACAACTTAAAATTAACAAAACTAAATCGAAAGACACCCACACATCCGAAAACACACATACACACAAACACCCACGTTCGGTGGGACACAGGAAGGAACGAAATGCTAGCCCTTGAAAGCATTGTAGAGATTAATATTTCATCACATCTCATTGTAACAACCACCATCACCACCCTATCTCCACAAACATATGCAGTCGTTCGACATGTTAGAAACAGCAACTAAATTCATTCAAATTCTTCCAACTGTCTTTATTTATTTATTGTTTCCCTTTGTAATTGACCGATAATATCGTCCATCATAGAGAAAAAGTTATGGTTACGACTGGAACAGCTTTGGTTGTAGGTCCAGTACGACAGGGCTGACCTGCGGCTTAAACATCAATACCACTTAATATCTCTAGAGTGAGAAACAAGGAAAAATACACACACACACACATTCATGTGGAGGTATACAAGTGCGCACATACATACACGTGTGTTTGCATAGATAGATAGATGACAGATAGGTAGATAGATAGATAGATAGATAGATACATGACAGACAGACAGATAGATAGATGACAGACAGACAGACAGATAGATAGATAGATAGATGACAGATAGATAGATAGATAAAGAGAGATTTCGGCTTTAGAGTCTGATGAGACGTTCACGGGGCTAAGACCTTATGGAAGTGAAACCAGTGGTTATTCTATGACCGGACATAGACTTAACTACTTATAAACATATGTATACATAGGCATTTACATACATATACGCCATAAAACACACACATATGTATATATACTCAAGCATATCCACATAGATTGATATATATACATGTATATATAATTGAAAACGTCTTTATATATCTATACACACATTTACACATGTATATATATACGCACATAGACATGCATATATTCACACAAATGCACATGTCAATCTCTACTTATGCCTATGTTTACACATACACACGTATAATTAACTCTACACACACAAAAACACCACGGAACGAGAGAGACAACGCTAAGTGGGGTATAACATTTCTGGAAGGGACACGAAAGCAGAACAACAACAACAACAAGCGCATCAATACATCCAAGAAAGAGCATAAAAGAAACCGGGGAGTTGAAGAAATATGAAAATAGGGATTATTTTCCCAAGATAACTTACCTAGAATGTCGTCTGCATTATCTTCAGAACTAAACTCCACTTGTTCCTCTCTACCACTCACACTTAAATAAACAGCTTTCGTC
>NC_068989.1:22602153-22606621 GCF_001194135.2 Octopus bimaculoides
TATATATAGACACACACACACACTGGATGTGTGTCCTGTAAGAGTGTATGAAACTTTACGTGCTTATAGCATTAACATGTATTCGTTGGAGGTTGTGTATGTATAAGTTTACGTATGTTCTACTATATATTCGTTGTTGGAAGATGTATATGTATGTATGCATGAATGAATGTATATGTTGTGTGTCTGATATAGTATGTATAAGTTTGACTTATAACGTGTACACTATATATATATATATATATATATATATATATATATATACACACACAGAGGAGAGAGCAAAAGAGAATGTTGCTGTGTCTATCAGAGTATATATGTAAGTTATTGTGTGTTAATAATGTCTATGACAAAATATGTATATGTGTGCAGAAGTGATTATATGCTAGCCAAAGTGTTTTATGTGTATGAGTTAGCGTAGAAATGTTTATGTTTAAGTGTATAAGAACTTGTGTAAGTGTGTGTATACATATATATATATATATATATATATACATAAATCTGTATCTAGAAGCGAGAGTGTATGAGCGCGCAACTGACCATGTGTTTTAATGAGTCCATCTGTTCTTAAATGTCTGTTTTTTTAAATATTTGAATATGGAAATACAACTTTATGCAGTGTATATAAATATTTACAAATATGAATATTATTTATGTTGTTGTGCATGTGGATTAGTATGTGTATGTTTGTGAGGGAGAGAGAGAGAGAAAAAAAAGCAAGTTGCTGCTTAACTACCCGTATATATGTCAAAACTTCGATGTCTGTATGTATGTGCGCGTGTTTATATACAAATACATAAATGTATATATGTTATATATATATATATATATATATATGTTATAAACTCTTAAGTGTCACAGTATATGAGACATTGTACGTGTATAAGTTGAAATAAAAGCGACTATACGTGCGAAAGACAATCTGTGAATAGTGTTCACGGTTATATGCGTTTAAGTAGGTGTATGTTGAGTGTAAGTGTGAGTATGACTTCAAACTTTCTCCTCCACTCGATGTTTGGTTTCAGTCATGTTCTTCACAGTTCTTTCTCGTAAACTACCAGTTACTTCGCTGCATACGAAAACATGAACATTACTTAATATCGATGTTGTTGTAATTATTATTACTATTATTATTATTATTCAAAATTATAATAATGATAACCTCCCCTTCAACTATGTAATGTTATTTATGCATATTATATGTTATGTGCTAAGAATTACATCGGTATGTATACATAGTATGTGAAAGAGAGAGAAAGACACGTGAAGATTTGTGCTTGTATGAAAGATAAGGAAGTGTGTGTATGTGTGTGTGTGTTTGCGTGTATGTGTGTGTGTTTGTGTGTGTGTGTGTGTGTGTGTGGATTTGAACGTTTTGTGTGCATATGGGTCTACACATGTGTTACAAAGGAGATAGGCAAATTAGATTAGATTAGATAGATAGATAGAGAGATAGATAGCTATAGACAGATAGATAGATAGTGTGGAGTTCAGAACAGTGTCAAGAAAGAGTAAAGAACATACGGTTGAACAAACGGGATAAATAGAACTCAATACGTGTGTGTGAGAGAGAGAGAAAGAGAGAGAGTTATTTTAATCAGTAGAAGTCACAAAGTGACTCAAGGGCTTTGAGTGTCGTGTATGCCACTTACTAAGAGTTAGCTGGATCTAAGAAATTAGCTAAATTATTTTTGTTGATAGTTGAATAGACGAGTAAACAAATTCAGATCGAATAGTTACGATTAATTCTGTGATCTTAGCCGTCAAATAAAGAATATATTTCTGGATGTATTGGGTACTTTATTTTTTATCTGTGAGCCTTTTTCGTATGAAAGTACAAGAGTACTCACACACACACCACACAAAAATACATACACATATATATATACATATATATATATATATATATATATATATATATATATATATATATATATATATATATATATATATATATTCGTCTTCGTCTTTGGGTGGGGGGATTCTCCCTTTAGAGAGACAGAGAGAGAGAGAGAGAGCAGTACACTATTATAACTTTATAATACTGAATATAATATATATGTATATATATATTATACATACATATATATGTATATACACATACTCAATCACTAACTAATGACAGGACCTGTTGATTACAAACTATGTGAAGTATTTCGAAATGTTACCCTTACTTCTCTTTAATACATCTCTCTCTCTCTTTCTCTCTCTCCATTTTTGTCACTGTTGGTCTGTCTTTCTCTTTTTCTCTTTCTTCACTTGCTACTCTCTAATACGTCTGTTCCTCATTCTTTCTCTTATTTGTGATTTGCTCTTTGTTTTTTTCCTTCGCTTCTTTGTAATACCCCCTCTTTCTTTATTTGTAATTTTGTCACGCTTTCCTTTCCCCTCCCCCCACGTCTTTCTCTTTCTTTCTTTACAGTATGTTTATAATTTTGTTTACACTTCCTTTGTCACAATTCATTCTATCTATCTGTCTGTCTGTCTATCTATCTGTCTGTCTGTCTATCTATCTGTCTGTCTGTCTATCTATCTAAACCAAATCAGTAGATAGATAGATAGATAGATAGATCTACTGATTTGTTGGTTTATCTATTTATCATCTTTCTCTCTCTGTCCATCTATCTTTCTATCCCTATTCAGTATAACTGTAACTTCGTCAATTTGTTCCTTCTTTCTCTCTTTCTCTTACTCATTCACTCTTCTCACACCCTCTCTCTTTCAATCACTCTCTACATCATTTCTTTCAATCACAATCTTTTCCCCTCTCTCTCTCTCTCGCCTTATAATTACCTCTTAACGCTTCTATATCTGCTTACCTCTCCCACTCGTGGACATGCTTCTTTCCTTCTATCTATCCGTCTCGTCGGCATATCTCTCTTCTTTTCTTTCTATTCTTTAAATGTAACTGGATCATTCTCTACAATCAGCGTCAAGAAAACATTTTTATTTTTGATACATATTAATAATGAATTGGGTTAAAAAAAAAATGGAGGTATTCCTATTAAATATGCAAACCCTCCGGGCTTCGTGAGGTCGACACATTTAAAGTCGGAATAGTCACGGTTAGAATGCTTTTGATCATAAGTTTTCTTCATCATGGTTGAACTGGAGATAAAGAGCACAAGGTATTTTCTGTTTGGCTGCCAAGTTTTCAAAAATTTAAGTTTATCCAAAATTTTGAACTTTGGTACGTTAATGTAGTTTTCCTAGCTGAATTGCTGGAGTTATTTCACTTTTTCCAGAAAAAAATGTTTTTAAAGTTATAGAGGTTTAAAGTTTGATCCTTTTCACCCAGTCAGGAAACAGGATTTCGAAGCTGTGATTTTGTGCGTGACTGCACATTTTGTCAACATCCTGAAAATAGCACGTGTTGTCAATATTTGTATTCTACACTCGGAAAACAAGTAAACAACACGTCTTTTGTAGTTTTAAACATCCAATATGCATTTAACGAAAGGAACAGCACATTACAAATTAAATATTTCTCAAAATAAGAAACTTATAGCACAAACTTAAAAGATTTATCTAAAAACAAAATCAAATACAAGCATTATTATTCACATTATTTCGTAATTAATGTATGAATGTACATAACTAATGTTAAACGTAATCAAACAGTTTATCCATCACATATTAATTAACCTCAGTTCCAGTTTCAGTTAAAAGAAAAAAGCTTATCATCTACGACTTGTACTGTATTGAGTTCTCCCCTGTCATTCGTCCGATATAACCCAACGTACCTATGTGTATCTGTGTGTGTGCGTCCTTGGGTAGTGTGTGTGCCCGCGCACGTGTGTGTGCGTGCTTACGAGCGTATATCTCCATAGGTTTCGTGAGTGTTATACACAAAACTGTATGTATGCATGCATGTATGTATGTATATATGTATGTATGTATGTATGTTAAAACCTCACATGAAGAGGTAATTATAAGAACGTGAGCACATTTCTTCTATATTTTCGGTGTACAGAAGAATGAGGTGAGGGTAACTCCTGACAGACCATTTCGCATTTTGTTAACCGATCCTCACAGGAAGCATATACAATTTATTTCACTAATCGATAACGCAAAGCATATGAGCTGAATATTCTATGTTATCGATTAAGGAAGAAATCAAACATGTCCTTCGAGGAGCAGCCTGTCTGGAACCTGCGCTTCTTTTTTCTACTTCAAAGTATTGAAGGAATTTCCTCTTTTACTTGTTTCAGTCATTTGACTGCGGCCGTGCTGGAGCACCGCCTTTTAGTCGAGCAAATCGACCCCAGGACTTATTCTTTGGAAGCCTAGTACTTATTCTATCGATCCCTTTTGCCGAACCGCTAGGAGACGAGGACGTAAACACACCAGCATCGGTGGCCAAGCGATGTTGGGGGGACAAACACAGACACAAACATATGCACACACATACATACATATATATATATATATATATACATATATATATATAAATATATATATATATATA
>NC_068989.1:22607701-22609831 GCF_001194135.2 Octopus bimaculoides
GTGGTGGTGGTGGTGGTGGTGGTTGTGGTGGTGATGGGGGCAACATTAAGAAAAAGAGAGTGGCCCTTTCTTATAATGGCGGCTGAGTCGGGCATACAACTAATGTTTAAAACGCGTGGCAGTCAGAGCCTTAATATATTACAGGACCGCATGGCTGAGGGTCTCCTTGTTGAAAGATAGGTTGAAGCTCCTTCTGCAAGCATTTTCCACTAGTTTTAAAAAAGTATGGCTGTATATCTGAGTTAATATCTGCCAGATTGTAGTTTGATTTCCGGAAGAATTTTTAGGAATTGGTACCCAGTCCAACATCTCACCCAGGAAATTTATTTTCAAGTTTGTCTCTATTGGTTGCTTCAATTGTAACTTTGAGCTCGAGGGAATTCCTGAGCCTATCAAGTTTGGTCGTTCACCCTTCTCAATAATGTCAAAGAATCCTCCTTATAAAGACGAAAGCTAGTTGAAGGGAATTTTCCAGCCTAGAGTATTTAAAATAAGAAAGACCTATAAGTTCACACACGCTGGAACTGTCAAAAGCTCCCATTACTACATTGAAACTCCCATGTCAGTCCACATAACCCAGACCGTTCCCTTGTCGAACAGTAGTGTTTTTCTGGCGTGTATGATAATGCCGCTGTCTCTGTCACTATTGGAAAGGTAGAGTACCTTATACAACAAGCTTCTTGATATTGATGACCTCTTTACGAAGTGAATGGATGTATAGGTTATAACCACTCTTAAAAGAACTGACAGTTAATTCTATATAGGCTTTTTCAGAATTTTGATTGAACAATTATACATTAATTCCTTTGACAGACAATTACTCTTCGTTGAACAAGTGTTTCAGTTAATTTCAAATATTGTTTTGATCCCTAATCTTTTTATTTCTAGAGCTATTATCTCGCTTATTCAAGAACATAGCTATATCTTACGAAATTTATGAGATTCACTGAAATAATGACTTGTTCATAGTTAACCTCCAGAATTGGGTGAGTAATATAGGAATGTTTTAAGTATTTCGTGGTTGGATAAGGCTGGCCTTTCCAAATTCCTGTTGTGGACTCATCCTTAGGGAAGAGAATGCTCAAGCGCTTCATGTTGCACAAATCACATGGACGTCTATTCCATGCACACGCTTTAGCTTTCGTTACTATACTTCAGTCCAATTCATGAGTATTGGGTTTCTTCAGCTCACAAGCATAACTCGACAACAAAATCATATAACTTCCGTTCACATCCAAAGAGAGTTAATGTACGTACTAAATGTACCCTTAAATGAATTGGTAGTCGATCTTCTTCAGGTTTTTGTAGAGTTAAAAGTCATAACAATTTTTCCTTTGATTATTGGCTGTAGCTTGTGAAACAGATTTTACTCGTAAAGATTCCTGATTAAATCCGCATACTGGTAATTATAAAATTCCACATACTAAGTAATTACAAAATTCCTGATATTTCATATTTGTTATGTTTACTACTTTAATTAGCTGTCAGTCTCCTGGTTACTTGCGTGCGTGTGTGTGTATGTGTGTGCGTCAGAGAGAGAGAGTGTGTGTGTGTGTGTGTGTGTGTACGTGTAAGTGTGTGTGTTTGTAAATGTATATGTATACATGCACACACACACACACGCACACGCATGCGCATGCACACACACACAATGCACACACGCACGCACGCACATGCACATGCACACACACACGACTCGATGGCGCAACCCGGATGTAAGATTCCGAAGATAACGAATCTATCACGCAAGATCCTTTCCATACAACAAATTCTTTCCAGACACCACAAAATTTCAGTATGAATGAAACGCTGAATGTTGTTTCGGAATTATGTAGAGAATTAAGACGAATCAATTTTACATAATAAGAGTAACGATTTCCGAGAAAAGGGAGAGACGTAACTTTAGACAAATTTTGTAACCGCTTTTGTAACCACTTTTCCTCATTATTTATTGGTTTCAAATTTTGGCACAAGGCCAGCAGGTTTGGAGGATTAAGTCGGGATCTTTTTGGTTTGACGGGCAACATTTTTCATTTATGTTTTATGTAGTGTTTTTGGTACCGAAACACTTTCAAACTTCGTATACTTGTATATTTTGTATTATAGAACAGATAAAAATTTTTGTTTTCG
>NC_068989.1:22610450-22612960 GCF_001194135.2 Octopus bimaculoides
AAGACCCGGTAACTCTACTGTTATATTCCTAAAACCCATTCTTTAAAATATACCGAGCTTCATAAGACATGAATTAGATTTTCTAAACCAGTGTCCATGAAAGACTTT
Organism: Octopus bimaculoides; assembly: GCF_001194135.2. Classification (NCBI taxonomy): domain Eukaryota; kingdom Metazoa; phylum Mollusca; class Cephalopoda; order Octopoda; family Octopodidae; genus Octopus; species Octopus bimaculoides. The sequence continues at coordinate 22,610,559 of NC_068989.1, forward strand.
TGTGGGTTCATATAAGCAAAATAGTAAATTGGAGGTTCACAATAGTATTTTCAGGGCCCATGAAAAAGATGTATTTATTACAAAAAAAAAAAAACAGCTTGGTTTCTTTCTCTAATGTTTTACGTAGTTCAACCTACACAAGTTAATGTGTGAAAAACAAAATAAGAATTTTGAAAGAAGCATCTATAAAACTATTTTTTTTTTAATCGAAAGGCTTCAGGGGTTCACCAGAATAGAACAGTAATCAAAAGGAGGTCATAAACAAAAAATGGTCGAAAACCACCGTTCTAAGCCATCACCTAAACAAAACCAACAGAGACACTCCTTGTTTCATTTAATGTAGTAAATCTATACACCACGATTCCACATAAATGTGGAACAGATGCCATATAATTCTAGCTGGAAAATTTTCCAAACGCGCTACCTGAACGATTTGGGAAAACATTTATCATTGACGGATTAAAGTTCATCCAACGAAATAGATTTTTTAAATTTCAACAACACCTACAGACAAATATCTGAGACTGCTATGGGGGCATTTTCTAATCTCATTTTTGATACACTTAGAAATCCAAATATACTAACACACCAGACTGATATTCGGTGAAAACATTCATAAATATCTATTCGTCAACAGAAAGCGCTTCGTATACGATTGTTTCACCCCGTGGACACAGTCTGGATCAACTCTATGAGTTTTAAACTATAAATGATAATCCTTTATACCATAGGCACTGGTACTCAATTTATCGACCCCGGAAAGATGAAAGGTAAAGTCGACCTAAGCCATTGTGTCCAATTCACAATGGAATATATTCAAAGACCTATTTTGGGACATCTACTAAAAAAAAAAGAAAGAAAAGAGAAAAAAGAGATCCAGACATTGAAGCTGACATCTACTTCAAACAGCAGACTCAGAACAATAACTACCATTTTTTTGTAGCCACTCAAAGCATACGAAAATTAATAAACCTTTTAACATGACAAGAAGAATCTACACAATTGTACCCAGTCCTGAAACCCAGGAGAAACGATTTCAAGAACTTAAAAAGAAAGACAATATCCGGTCACCTTAATCAATAACGTAATAGAACGTGTAAAAACTATGAAAATAGAATACAGGATAAATATCAGAGAGAAAGGGAGCAAGAGAAAGAGAGATGAAAATTCGCCTCAAACATTAAGAATAATATATATAGAAGCGGTTTTTTTTTTTTACTAAACACAGATTCATTTACGTATATATGGATTCTCAATCAACTGGATAGTTATACGCAGCATCAACGAATATTTTATTCTCTTTTTCCTTGTGTCAGAGACAATGAATTCTCGTCCGAGCATGTTGCTGCCTGCAATAACGTGCCGTTGAAAAGGCTAAAAAAAGCCGATATGTACCTAACACTCTCACCGAGCTCTATTGGGACAAATTTTCACCTCTCTTTGATATTTATTGTGTTTCTAACACGGCAAGTCCATAAGAGATACCGCAGTAACTGCCTTATCGACATTATGTATACATTGGTTTCAAATTTTGACACAAGGCCAGGATTTTCGGAGAAGGTGATAAGTCGATTATGGACCCCAAAAGGTGGAATTTCAACTCATAACGTAAAGACGGACGAAATGCCGCTAAACATTTTGCCCGACGTGCTAACGATTCTGCCAGCTCGCCGACATTAACTATGATTAAAATACTGCCTCTATTGCGTGTACCATGAAAACTGTTTCAGAATATACGTTTGCGCGCGCGCGCGTGAATGTGAGACAGAGCGCACGTATGTAAATACAAATTTCTAACATGCGTTGAATACAACTATAGGCTGTATCAAAAGCTTACAAAAGAACCAAGTTTATAACATTTTCCGTAAAATTCAGATCATCATTATTATTATTATTATTATTATTATTATTATTATTATTATTATTATTATTATTATTATTATTATTATTATTATTAATATATACATTTGCATTAGACCAGAATGAGCAACCTGCTATATATAATATTTTAAAGGAAAGCTGAGCAGTAGTATAACCACTGTGTGTCTCTGCATGAATAAAGCATTAATGTTGACAATATAGTATAAAAATAAAAAATAACAGAGAACCGGATAATTCCGAATGAAATCATTCACGTTACAAGAAATTGAATTAAACGCACTACGGAATACTAAAATGAACTATCGGAATACGTATAACAAACTACTAACGTGACCTGACAGCAAATAAATAATGTAACCACAACTAGGTATAAAAGGAAATTAAATCACAGAAAAATTAAATAAATCTATATATAATCTCGATTATAATGGCATAAAAAAAACTGCAGGCTAAATAAACAATCGTACATGGAACAGTATTTCAAGAAATTGTATACAATTTGATTTTATATATATATATAT
>NC_068989.1:22615957-22622618 GCF_001194135.2 Octopus bimaculoides
ATATATATAAACGTATATGTAGATATATTTATATGTGTATGTATGTATGTATGCATGTATGCATGCATGCATGCATGTATGTATGTATGGATGGATGGATTGATGAATGTATGTATGTGTGTATGTATGTATGTTTGTATGTATGTATGTATGTATGTATGTATGTATGTATGCTTGTACGTATGTGTTTGTCAAGTCACTCTTAGTGCTACTGGCAACATGTAACCCAGTACATGAGACAGGTCGAGGTGTCGATGACTAAACCGGCAACCTCCACGACGGTTGCTTAGCAGCGTAGAAGGTTTGCGTTGGATGAAAGACAAAAGCTATGAAAAGACAGATGCGTCAATGGTCGTCCAACAGCTAAGAGTGGGAGAGCTCTAGTCTTCCTTTAGACATCTCTCTAGAGAAAGAAATTTCGAAATAACACGCAGCGCTTTATTGCGACGTCGGCGATCATGCCCTTAAGTTATTTCTGGAGTACTTGACTTTGCAGAGGAAAGTTTTACCAGTGTTGTGCGAAGAGTTAATGATTTGAAATTTCAGCACGGACATTGCTGGCGGTCATTGTCTTTCTTTAACATCCTGGATAAGATAATTTGTCACTAATGGTCACCTTCGTCTACGAGTTGACAGCCACCATGTATGTATGTATGTATGTATGTATGTATGTATGTATGTATGCATGTGTGCGTGTGTGCATGAGTGTGCTTGTGCGTATATACATACATACGTACATACATATGTGCACACACACACACACACACACACACACACACACACACACACATCTTAGCTGCTTTCTCGTATACAAGCAAAGCTATTGCTAGAAAGAATCATTGAAATGAGTCAATGTTGATGTAATGTGAGGCCCTTGTCTGACTCTTGAGCCCGGCGAATGTTTTTTCAGATTCTATTACATAATGCACAGCTGTTCTGGCTGGCAGAAGAAACAGGTGCCACAGTATGAACTCTTTTGACATACCTTTTCAATCCTCCAACTTAGAGGCACATCTTTCCTTTATATATATATATATAATACAAATATATGCGTTCTATTATGTAATACAAATAATATATGAGTATATGCATATATATGTACATGTATGTACATACCTTCATCTACATGTATATATAGATGCATATCTAGGTACAGGACGTTGCAAAAAAATGGACAAAATGATAAACAGAGTACAGAAAACACACTGGCTACATAGAGAACATTTCCTTCTTCAGCTGCCACCATTCTAACACTGGCGTTTCAAAGAGTTGGAGCAGGATGCATCGTTAAAATGGCTCTTCCCACGGACAACAAATTAAATTTGTACCATGGAGGATAGTGGCGGACGGAAAACAAGACAGGAAAACGAAATGTATGTATACATACATGAACACACATATATGTGTGTGCCTATGTGCATGTCATTATTCAGTTTTACTTCAAGATATTTTTTGCCAACAGAGAAAGAACCGGATTCTAACTTAGATCCAAGACTCCTTCATTGAAGTTTTGATTGTTAATTTTTTTTTTAAATGTATTTTAAAATACATCGAGTTTTCTCTACATTGTGAAGGGAGACAGTATAAGTTTTAGGTGACACTTTGGTGTTATCAGATACATGACAGCTTCTCTAGTGCCAGCAGTACCTCAATAAAAATACACTCAGACCATTCTGTAAAGTGACTAGCAATAGGAAATTTATTCAGTCATAAAAACCATACCAAAAAAAGTAAAACATACGCGGTGGCGGCAGTGGTGGTGATGATGTTGATAGGGGCAAGTAACTTTCAATAAGAACTGACTTGTATTTTGAAGACTCGCCAAACCATGTGAAAAATGATGATGATGATGAGAAAGAGAAGGATGGGGAGGAGGAGGATAGTGGTAGTAGTAGGGACGAGAGCTACGACGATGATGATAATGTCGACAACGACGGCGGCGGCCGTGGGGGTAGTGGCAGTGCTGATGCTATTGATGGTGATGCTGGTGGTATGGTGATGCCTGTGGTGCTGGTGCTTGAGTGGTGGTGGTGGTGGTGGTATGACGGTGGCGAAGATGATGATGGTGGTGGTGGTGGTGGTGGTGGTGGTTGTCGTCGTCGTGCTCGCCTGTTTTTTGCTTCTTTTTTCTTCTTAATTACAAAAAGGAAAAAAAATACTGGCGCAAATTTGTAATGTGTAATGGTTTTCTTTTTTGACTCAGGTGTGAAATTCTTCACCCCAAATGCGTGATTCGTAAAACCGACAACGTGATCTCATTGACAGCAGCTCAACAGTCAATAGTCACTCCTTGGCTTTACAATCCCCTGAACTACCATTCACTATTAACCTAGAGAAAAGTTATTTTATTTAATTAAAACACAAATTTCACTGAATACTAACAGATTGTATTTTTTATTAGATATAAATAAAGAGTGGCTGTGTGGTAAGTAGCTTGCTTACCAACCACATGGTTCCCCCCAACTTCGCTTGACAACCGATGGTGGTGTGTTTACGTCCCCGTAACTTAGCGGTTCGGCAAAAAGAGACCGATAGAATAAGTACTAGGCTTACAAAGAATAAGTCCTAGGGTCGATTTGCTAGACTAAAGGCGGTGCCCCAGCATGGCGGCAGTAAAATGACTGAAACAAGTAAAAGAGTAAAGAGTAAAAATTAATTACACACACACACACACACACACACACACACACCTCACCATACATATACATGAATACTCTGCTATCGTACATTTGGCATGCAATACATCCAGATCTATGTTATATTTATCGTCGCTATTCATGCAGAAATATATGTCTGTTTTGTAAACATCTTGTTTTTCGTTTGTACTTTTCTTTTTCGTAAATGACGTAAATAGAGTTATTTAGCCTTACCTGTCCTCACTTATTCTGTCATTATTTTTGATTCGGTTGGTTAGGCAAAATTAGTTTTGTTTATTTATGGAAGTATACAAAATATGTGTTTTGGATATTTTTCTGTCACTAGATTATTATTTATTTACTTATTGCTCTTAATATAGAGAAATGTTTAGGTGAGTAGCTGGCAGAATCGTTAGCGCGCCAAGAAAAATGCTTAGCGGCATTTCGTCCATCTTTACGTTCTGAGTTCAAATTCCGCCGGTGTCGACTTTCATCTTTTCGAGGTCAATAGAATAAGTATCAATTAGGCATTGGGGTTGAAGTAATCAACTGGTCCCCTTCCCCGTAAATTTCAGGCCTTGTGTCTATAGTAGAAAAGAATATAAAGAAAAGGCGACAAAACTCCCACCACATCAGCAAGAGTTTTGTTGAGTCAGATGTTGCGACTTTAGTCCAGATTTTCTACTGTTCTCAATGCTCGATCTTGCCGCACTACTCGTCCTCTGTCTTGAGCCAGATGTAATGGTTGCTTTCTCAGCGCTTCCGATAATTTCCTAGCAATATCATTTGTTTCCTACGCAGATAGTCCTTGGTTTTCCATGAGGAGTTAGTAGACGAATTAAATAATTCGCATTACTGGTTATTAATTGACAATAATTAATATAAGCGCCACAAAAGCAACCCTTTTATAGAATATAGTAAAACTAAAAATGTAACAACCAGCATATAAACAATCGGCCGGAAATACATCAGTGTTTTCAACATTCAGAAATATGAATCTAAATACTATATTTGCAACATGGCTGAATACTGCTTGAAAGTGCTTGCTTGCTCGATTTCTAATTTAATTTTACTACTATTAGAAATAACTATTTATAGCCCACAGGGGGCTAAACATAGAAGGGACAAACAAGGACAGACAAACGGTTTCAGTCGATTACATCGACCCCATTGTGTACCTGGTACTTACTTAATCGACCCCGAAATGATGAAATGCAGTCGACCTCGGCGGAGTCTGAACTCAGAACGTAACGGCAGACGAAATACCGCTAACTATTTCGTCCGGCGTGCTAACGATTATGCTAGGTTGCCGCCCTATTAGAAACAATAAATTGGTTTAGTGTTAGCACCCTTCGTCGAGATAATTACAAGAAAATTTATTCAGTTACGAATGACAGAAATACCCGTTGCAAAGCAAAACTCATTAGTTAGTGAATGGGAAATGTGTACAGACGGTCCTGAAGCAACGGAGAGATTTCGTGATGTATTTTATGCCATTTGCTGGAGTGTACATGGAGCATACTTTAAATGAAATGCTTTAAGACGAAATTAATAAACTTTGTCTTCAGTTAGCTTTTCTCACTGTCTTGAATTTTGAGTTTGTAAACGCGCCTTTATAAACTTCAAATATGAACCTTAGCTAAACTATTTTAAGACCTTGCAGAGTAATGAAATGTTATACTATCAAAAGTGGATAGATGCTTCTAGCAAAGAAAATATCCAAGCTTTAGAAAAGGAGATAACTCTTTATTAAAAGCAACAATCTGAAGTGAAGCAGTGAAATCATGCAACGTTTTGAAGCATATGATTTTGAATGGGAAGTGAGGTTTAGCGTTTTGTGGATCATCATAGAGCATCGCAAATCTAAAGAATGAAAGCTTCTTATATCTAATAGAATCACTGTCCAGATAAGATTTTATTTCCCAAAGAAAATATGCTATGGGTAGAAGAATACCAAAGAATATTAAATTCGTGACCCATCTCTCGAGCCACAAAAATCAGTTTATCAAAGTTCTAAACTTGTTAATCTCGAAAGAATGTCAAGATATTTCGCAGACATTATAGATGCAGTTGGTTCTTCCCATGTTAAGCGAACATGTTGTGTTGTATTAGTTTAAAGTACAGTATTGTTTAAAGTACAAGAAAGATTTCTTAAGTTTGCAAGTAGCAGTCATATACACGGGGAAGAAATTGCTCAGTTAATCATAGACGTCTGGAAGAGCACGCCATTTTTCTGAGCAATTGCAAGGTGCAAAGCATATGACATCAGTAAAATGGATGGAAGTCAAGGGAAAATATTAGAGCAGTGTTCAATGGCAGTTTTTCCCCATGTGACTATCATACTCTCAATTTGTGTGAAACCGACGCCACTGAGGGCATTCCTATAATCATTTTAGAACAGTTCTGAGAATTTATAACATTTTAGTTCCGGTCCTGAGTGGTAGGATTTACATAAAAACTGCATACGTTGTTCTGATCACAGCATAACATATACCAACTTGTCAATAGATTTAAAATTATCAAGACTTGCGACATTCACTCAACTGGTATTCAGATAGTCAAAACAAGAATTGAAGAGAACGGAGTATTTACATACCTTAAAAGTTGTGTGTGTGTTATTATTGGTTGCATTGACCAGGATATAAGTTTATAACAAGTCATTGGGGCCAACGGCGTCACATTAAATGTGGAGATATCTAACGTTCAAACACTACTGAAAATTTGATGGAGTTACGAAATAACTGGGAAAGCATACAGATAGAAACCAATGAGTTATTTTCAGATCTTGTGATGGAAATAAAACTTTCCCATGGGCGTAGATTCCTGAATCGAAAGAGACAACACTTGAATTCAGCTTGGTGGAAATTACATAGGTGATACGCCTGAAAAGGCCTACTACCAGAAAATCTGTTTTATGTATTGATTAATGATGTTATTACAGGATTAGTGCAATTAAGTATTCGGTCGAAAATTTTGATTTCTGACGGAGGTATCCGACACTGCCTCAAAGTGAACTACAAAAAATATCGAAAGAGTTTGCACATCAATATCCTGCAAGCCTTAGCAATGATGATTTTCCGACATAAATGTAACATTCATCGAAGGAATTTAAAATAACGTTTCGAGAACACAAAAGAGAAACCTTTAGAGTTGATAGATTTATTATCTGACTAAAAATTTCGAGACATTTATTTCCTTATATTTTAGTTAGTTTGAGAATATTGGTGGTATTTCACTTACATCTGTATCAGCAGAAACATCTCTTAGCAAACGCAAACAGAAAAAAAATTATTATGTATCATACCTCAAATCCGATTGAATTTCAAATGAAGCATTACCTAAGCTAGTGATTCTGATAGTATTGTTAAAATTTTGGGGATAGAAACCAAAAAAGTAATTTCCTTAATTGGTTAGGTTTATTGTTTCTTTGTATAATGTATATTGTTATCTTGTCATTGTGATGCACAAGCAATGAAGCCTTTACGAAGGTTACCACTGTTTATATTCAGATAAACCATCATGAACCGTGTTGTTCAATTGTGCGTTTATAATCTTACACCAAACGATGTCTGCTCTGTTCATACTTAATCATAACCATATTTTTGTAGGAAAGTAAAAAAATACAACTTCAAATTTATATATATATAATATATATATAATTGAAAGAATTTAGAGTTAACAAGAAAGACTACGGTTGGGCATTAATTTACAATCACTACAATTATTTCTATGTAACATAGTTCTCCAGGCGTGCAGGTACTTGATTATACAACCGTTTCCCTGCATTATGAGATCTAGTTGTGTTTCCTCAGGTGATATGTAAATATTGTCTCCGTAAGTTAAAATTAAATATGTATATATATTTGTGTATGTATGTATGTATGTATGTATGTATGTATGCATGTATGTATGTATGTATGTATGTATGTATGTATATATATATGTATATATATATTTGTGCATACATACATAATACATATATATATGTGTATATATATATGTATATATATATATATATATATATA
>NC_068989.1:22625609-22626030 GCF_001194135.2 Octopus bimaculoides
TTTTTTTTTTTTTTTTTTTTTTTTTTCTTCACCTCTTCCACGTCTGCAAATTCCGTAGCACCATCTTTCGTCACCCGGGATGGACTTTCGGAAAAAGGTTCCGATCAACTTCCAACTGTTCTTTCAGGTCATGACACGCATTCAGTCATGACTGCTTTTGATATTCCGTGAGCAAGCGAGTCACAAATTTGCTGCAACTCTTTTCATTCGCAATTCCTCGCTCAAAATTCTTTGGCACTAGCTCCAGGACATACCAGTCATATCAACAAATTTGTCAATTGTTCAGCAACGGTCCTCCAAGATCAGTTCATGAAAATTTCATGATGTCTTCATTCGTTCGGGAGGTCGACGTTCGTCCTGAACGAGGTTGATCTTCAAGCGACAAGTGACCATTCCTAAAGCGTGGAAACCACTCGTAAAC
>NC_068989.1:22626040-22632009 GCF_001194135.2 Octopus bimaculoides
AAAAGAGACGGGGGCGGAAGAGAGAGTATATATATGTATATATATATATATCTCTTCTCCGTCTTTTCTCTCTCTCGTTCTGTGTGTTTATGTGTGTACTTATACACACACACACACACACACTCACACACACACACACACGAATGCACACATATATATGAGCGCGTGCTCATGTATATATATTGATATTCATAGATAGATAGATAGATAGATAGATAGATAGATAGATAGATAGATAGATACATACATACATAGATAGATAGATAGGTATACATATACGTATAGATATACAGGTATACATACATATACGATAAACAAATCGAGCAGGGGATACATATACATATACATGTGTGTGTGTGTGTGTGTGTGTGTGTGTGTGTGAGTGTGCACGCGCGTGAGTATGTATGAATATGCATATGCATATACATATGTATGACTAAGTTATTAACGTGTGCATGCATGTATGTATTTATGTACATATGTATGCGCGCCCGGTTACTGTTTCATCTCTTAACAGAAAACCCTGTGTTTTATATCTTATCTTATCCGTCAGTCTATACGAATAATTCGCTGCTTATCTGACGTGTCATCACTTGGTCTCTATCTTTCTTATCTTTGCCGAGCAGTTCCCTGACAACTTCTCTATCTCTTTGTTTAACTTACGATCATCTTATCACTTTCTTTCCCCGGCAACCTTTCCTTTGTGTGTCTTTATTAAATATTTTATCTTTTTTGTCTTTCACTTGCTTCAGTTACTGGACTGCGGCCATGCTGGGGCACTGCCTTGAAAAGTTTTAGTCGAACAAAATGCCACCCCCAACCCCGAGTACATTTTTTTTTTAAAGCGTGAAACTTATTCTATCGGTTTCGTTTGTCGAAATGCTAAGTAACAGGAGGGTGGGGCGTAAACAAACCAACTCCGGTTGTCATGTAGTGGATAACGGTACAAACACAGACACAAAGGCATACACAGGCCATACAGACAGATATATGAATATATGCATACATACTGGTATATATACACACACACACACACACACACACTATAGCTGTTGACTTCTCACTACGACATTAGCTCACACACACTGGCTACTCACACAGCACAAATACATGTAAACACCACACATACACATGATATCACCACCACACGCCAACACGCTACCACACATATACACACACAGTTACTGCCACACACACACACACACACACACACACACACGCCACCATACACATGAACGCTATCACAAACACACACACATGCCACCACACACACATGCCACCACACACACATGCCACCACACACATGTCACAACACACACACACATACACAAACACATATACAGGTACCAACCATTCTTCATACTCTCCTGTCCCAGAAAGCACTTTTTTCTTTTTGTCCATGTACTTCCGGTCATTTCAAAAATATAATTACACGTAGACTGTTGGAGATTTTTTCCCTCCTCCTTCTTTTTCTTTTGGACTTTCCTATGTCTCCTGTTTCTGAAGAAGAGCTATGCTCGAAACGTAAAACAACCATTCTTTCCTTTTTTGAGCGTCTTATTAATACACTGCATGTGCTACGTTCTCACGTTCCTGTTTTTTTCTTGTTTTTTTTCTCCGTTTTTTAATCAACTATATATATATATATATATGTATGTATATATATATATAAATATATATATATATATATATAAAACGATTCAGGTGAATAAGGCACTTAAATGGTAAGGCACCAGGTTGAGTCAAAATGAAAATACATACACAGCAATTATAAACGAACACAAACGTTGATGCCGAAGTACAGGTAAAATGATATTCAGGTTATGTATACAATTAATTGAACTCAACTGAGTATATTATCAGCCCTTGGGGGTAATCCAGAAACGCACATTGTATCGAATATACTGTCCATAATATACTTCAGAACACGCGAAGAGCAGGTTCCGTAAGAAGCGGATCAGGAATAAATAAATAACAGCTGTTTCCAACGAATTTTTTAATTGGTTAATGCGTACATTATATCATTATAAAAAAATTTTAAAAAAACGTTTTCTTCTGATGAATACATGCACCACAGTATTAGGAACTTTTAAAAACATTTAGAATCCACGGAATATGAATATTTTGTGATTTCACGGTCTTTGCTGGTTTTATACTAGTTTTATTCTATTTCTTTACTTATATGAAAATAAAAATATAAAGATACGCATTCACATAAATGTTTTTGCATTATAGTTTTACCTAAAATATATTACTGTTTGTATTCACAAGATAAGTTTGACATACATAGTACAAAAAATGATAAATAGGAAAAAAAGAATCATGTTACTTGTACGTATGTATGTATGTATGTATGTATGTATATATATATATATATATATACTCTACAGTTTGGTGGGTTGATTTTTCTGACCTTAAGTCCTTCGTTTGTGTATGTAGCTTTGCTTTGGTCAGTATCCTTATTTTAGTGATTTTGTTTGCCTTTTACTTTTCATAATAGGATGTTTTTCCTTGACGTTTTTCCAACTTTTAGTCCTCTAATAATATTGCTAGGTTTACATTGATGCTGGTGAAATTTTCGGTATTCCATGAGTTAAAAAGTTATATATATGAAATAGCATATTTTTTTTTGATCTTGTTGTTCGATGTCCTTGAACGTCGGTCCTCTAATTATCAAAATTCAAATTCAAGTTTTTATGGGATATATTCTTATGATAAGTACTTTTTTCCTTTCGTCTGATCTTCAGTCTCTTTATCAGGGTTTGATACAATTGTGCACATCCGTTCGCATCGTGTGTGCTTTGGGGTGACATGCTGTAAAAAGCAGGTATTGTCGTGAGTCGGTGGGTTTAAAATATATGTCTGTTTCTGGTATTGTGTTACATCTTGGATAAAGTTAGTCTGTCTCGAGTCTGCAAGCTCATTTGGCCAGAGCTTATCATGCTTTCTGCAACACATAACCGAATAAGCTTACACGATTACTCCGATGATGGGAAGCCAGTTCACAGTAAGGTTAATTTCCACATGCTGCTACTGGCACTCATTTCCATTGTATTGACTGGAAAAACGTGAAATATAGCGCCTTGCTAAAGAACACAGCACGCCACCTGGCCTGGGAATTTATACCTGACCCCTAACCACTGGGCTACGTGGCTTCGCACAAAAACATACTCTCTCCACTTCTTTCTTTCTTTCCTTCCTTGTTTGTTTCTTTCTTCCTTTCTCTTTTTCCCGTCACTCTCTGTTTCCCCATAGGTAATTATATTTACAATTCTATTTTTAAATCACCATGACCACTCGTCACTAGCTTCAGAATTATTGCATATGCTAGCTAGGTTTTTTCGACTTTCTTCACCACGGATGTTGTTACCACAAGATCGTTGAGAGATAAACTACTTTACCTCCTTAAGATTTGTGTCTTTTGTGACGCTCAGATGCTTCCTTATACTAAGAGACGACGATTTAAAATTTACATCTACATTAAATCTCATAGGAAATGCAGTGAGTTTGTCCTTAGCCTTTTGTATGGCTGAAACCACTTGCTTTTTACCATCATACTCGCCACAAACCTTCGTCACCCAAGAAATAGTCTGTAGCTTCTTTATAAGTTGCAGTTTCTGGTTCACGTATAGGAACGTGTGCTTTTCCGTTCGATTATTACTTTTCCTTCAAGCTATGACATAAAATACATGAGTGAAGGATGCCTTACCACTGAAATATCAAGGAAAACTACAGAGCAATACAACTAATATTGTGTTGTGTATGGTGGTTAGTGTCATAGTATATACTGTGACACTGAAATTGCTGAAATTGTTAATCTGCTGAAATTGTTAATCTGGCATAAGTATAACTAAAAATTAAACTTAAAAATTGTTGTCTTTTCAACGTGATTTTTATCTTTGCTAAAGTAACTTTATTAGATATGACAACAAATTACTGCAACATTGTATCATTAAACAACACGAACAGAATTATAATAAAGAAAGTCAGCACCTTCAGTTAATAAATTATCAACGAGTGTCTATCTCCAATCCAATGTTGAACATTTTTCTGTGAACGAGGTGAGAACAAGATGCATTCACATCTATTTAAAGTTCCGCACCGAAAGATTTAAAACTGTTGCTTACCTGTTTTAAATATTTCATAGGTTTTCTAATATACCCTAAGCTGTGTGTTCACGCATACACATACTCACACACACAAGCATAAACATTTATATACATACACACACAGTATACATACATACATACATACATACATACATACATACATACATACATACATACGCGCGCGCACACACAGTTCATTAGGAAAAAGAACTGAAAACGTAAAGCAGAATACTTATTACTGCTAATTTTCTTAAGTACGAAATAGCCCGGCTATGGAAAATGAAGAAGGTGAAGATAGTACCAATTATTGTTGGGTCCTTGGAAACAGTATCATAAGGCATCAAGGGGAATATAAAAGAAATTGGAACAGAGTGCCCAGTAGAACTGTTACAGAAGGTTTGCCTCTTTAGCTAGCACGGCCAGAATAATCAGGTATTAGATAGCTGAAAGTATTAGATAGCTGAAAAGAACGAATACCATGGTACCGTAGGCTGCAGATAGTAAGCCCGATGCGCATGCACGATTCCAGGAGCTCCAGCAAAGACTGTGAAAAAGAGAAAATAATAATAATGATAATAATAATAATAATAATAACAACAACAACAACAATAATAATAATGATAATAATAATAGCAATAATTACAACAACAACTGTGATTAACACTACGATTTTTACACCATTGTGACTCCGAGTGTCACGCTACTGCTTTTCGATACGACTGGATGTTTTATAACTTACTGAGATATATAGGAGTTATATTTGTGTGTGCGTGTATGTGTGTGTGTGTGTGTGTGTGTGTGTGTGTGTGTGTGTGTGTGTGTGTGTGTGTGTGTGTGTGTGCATTTTGTCAAATGCGACTTAATACCGTAATTTCCATAATTTAAAATATTATAATATAGAAATTTAAGATTTAAAATAGTTGACGTTAGGTGAGGTATTTAGATATTGAGCTATAAATAAAATGTGGTAGAGAAGGAAACTGCGTGACGAGGGAGACTACATGGAAGAAGATGAAGACAATGAGGAAATTCAGAAACAAACATATTTTAGTAAAGAAATGCAAAATTGGGACAAGAAAAGAGATAGGATAGAAAAAATAGAGGAAGGAAAATAAACTATGATAGCACTATAGAGAAAGCGTATATTTATGATATATATATATATACGTGTACTAGGAGAGAGAACAAGATGCATTCACATTTGTTTAAAGTGCCACAATGAAAGTTTTAAAACTGTACCTTACTAATCTTAAATGCATCTTAAGTTTTCTAATATAATCTAAGTTGTATGGTTACACACACACACACACACGCACACACACTCACTTTATATCTCTCTCTCACACACTCTTTTTCTCTCTCCCCCTCTCTCTCTTACATAAACACACGCACACATATATATATACAAGGGTGGACAAAATAATGGAAACACTTTAAAATTTCAAACAAATTTATTTTAATATGGGGTAGGTCCACCTTTGGCAGTAATTACAGCTTGAATTCTATGAGGTATGGACTCGTACAAAGTTTGAATTGCATCCAAAGGAATTTTTGTCCATTCTTCAGCTAAAACAGTCTCCAGTTCTTGTAGTGATGATGGTGGAGGATATCGACGCCTTATTTGTTTTTCTAAAATGCATCATAAATGTTCAATAATATTGAGATCTGGGGACTGTGGTGGCCAGATAAGTTGTTCAGCTCCACTAGAATGTTTCTTGTGCCATTCAGTAACAAATTTAGCTGTGTGAATTGGTGCATTATCATTCTGAAAGATTGTGTTTCCCTCTGAAACAGTTCCGCAACCATAGGATGAATTTAATCAGAAAAAATGCTTAGATAGTCTTTACTATTAATTCTGCC
>NC_068989.1:22632913-22636917 GCF_001194135.2 Octopus bimaculoides
TATATATATATATATATATATACGTGCAAACGCATGGTAAATTATAAGATATAAGATTACGTAAGCAAGTGTCTGAATGGAGAAAAAAATGAGCAATGGAAAAATACTGAATGTATTTTACTAGTTTGCGAAATGTTTGAAATATAGGAAAGGAAGAAAGACAAAGAACAACATAGTAATATGAAGAAAAAAGAAAGTAAAAGTAAACAAGCAGAGAAAAGAATCTCTCTCTCTTTCTCTCTCTCTCTCTCTCTCTCTCTCTCTTTCTCTTTCTCTTTCTCTTTCTCTCTCTCTCTCTCTCTCACACACACACACATCACAAATGCGTATGCATTTGTTCATACATGTATATAAGTATGTATACATATATATGTACATTATATGTACATATATATGTATACATGCATATATGCATATATATATATATGTATACATGCATATATGCATATATATATATATGTGCGTGTATATGTATATTATAAACCTGGAAAATTACAGGACATTTTATTACACTTGGAAAAGTTCAGGACAAGTTATTACATCTGGTGAAGTACTGAACAAAAATTTTTTACTTAAAATATTGCAGCTGAGGATAAAATTTCAAATAAAATATTTAGATTTAGAAAATATTAGCTTTTATCAAAACTAAACATTTTATTACAAGTTATTACTTATTTTTGTTATTACTTCTATTAAATATTAGAAATAACCCAATGCAACTATTTTTTGCTTTTGAAAAAATTCGGTTTTTTAATTATTAATTAATAATTAGAAATTTGAAAATAGGTTCTAAAAAATAATAGTAATACATAATTAGTTAGTACAATAAATAGAATGATACAAACATTAGTTATATATTACAGTAAGATCTACATATAACAACAAATTCACAGTAAAGTTATTGCCAAGTCTTCACATTTTTAGTCTTGACCCAATGCCTATTTTTTACATAATGAATTTGCCTACCATATATACTATTCTACTTTGCATAAACCTTTAGCTATATTGGTACTTCTGGCTCTCATTTTTTAAGCAATCTAGTGTGTCAATATTTTAACAAAATGATGATACCTTTTTTTTTATTATAATGTTACATTGTAAATTAAAATGAAATAATTTTTAATAGTCAAATTTTATCCTTAGCTGCAATATTTTAAGTAGAAATTCTCTTGTTCTGCACTTTACCACAGGTAATAAATTGTCCTGAATTTTTCCAAGTGTAATAATTTGTCCTGTAATTTTCCAGGTTTATAATCTTAAGAATATTATTTCTCTTGCTCGCATTTTTCCATGATTTTTCCAGGCAATACTATTATACTAATTAATAATGTGTCAAATGTGTCAATTAGTGGTGTCGTTGATATTTTTTCCTTACCTCAATGACGTCAGTGACATATATCAAAAGTCCTCTTTTCGAACTATATCCATAAAAAAGTATAGAACTATATTATCACCCTCAAATTTGAGAAACAAACACTCATAACTTTTTTCTTTTAATACCATGAAATTCGTCGAATTCCACTCTATTATTTAAGCTTAATTAAAATATAGTTTGTTTTCAAAATAAAAAAAAAAGCTAATTATACTTAAATCCATTTTTTTTGCCTAACTTTTATATATATTTTTTATAATATTTTTTATATTTATATTATATATATTTTTATGATATTTTACCTCACAAATTTTTTGGTACACATTTTTGTTGCATGGGAACAAAACTATGAAATTCTTCATGCTTTCTTCTCTCATTGAAGCTAAGACAAATATATTTTACTTATAAAAAAAAAAGTTATTTAGATCTAAACTTGATTGGTGGTGTTACTTACTCTCCTATAACGTTGCTAGAAATTTTGATGTAAGCTTTTTTCTACTGGATCAAATCTCAATTATTTTATGGCAAAATGTAGCTAGGGACCAGTCCTCTTCACAAATGTTAACAGTTTTCAATTTGGTTAAGAAATTAATTAGCGAAAGCTCTGAAAGATGCTGCATGTGAATAAATTGCGGTCTTAAGAATATTATTCAACTACTCCCGTAGTTGAAATGAAATATATATATATATATATATTATATATCGAGAGAGAGAGAGAGAGAGAGAGAGAGAGAGAGAGAGAGAGAGAGAGAGAGAGAGAGAGAGAATAGAGCGAAAGAGAGAGAGAGAGAGAATAAGGAAAACAGCTGATTGTGTTTAAATAGATAATTGAATGGAATAACGCAAAAAAAAAAGGCGCTCAAAATTAGATTAAAAAATTGGAACTATTTCCAGTTATAAGGAAAATGTATCCACATTCTTGCAAAGAGAAGTCTTTCCTGGGCTCTTTCCGAAAGTAATTGTACCTCACAGAATTCAGCGTTTATAGAGAAGATGGCCGGTCGGTTTCCCACTATATGAACGATCATTAGCTTGTTATGCTTAGGAAGAACCTCATTAAAGCATTTTACATCAGAATAATAATAATTACTAACATCAATGTTAGTTCTTTACATACTACGTTACACTTAAACACAATTAAACAAATGAAAAACTACTGTATATCAATAAGTTCTTCAGTCCCCTTCTCAAAATCTTGAACATTTAAATAAATAACATTAACTGTCATGCGACGAAACTTTTAACCGTGTATACCTCTAATATAACAATGCCTGATGTAAAATGCAGAGGTCCTACCTAAGTATAACAAGCTAATAATGATCGTTCATATAGTTGGAAACCGACTGGCCATCTTCTCTATAAACGGTTTCCTGGTCGTAATACAGCATATGCCACCTCCTAACATCTCGTAGAGCGATAAAACTTGTGAAAGTATAACATAACTTGATTTAATTCTTGTTACACGTCGGATGTGATGTCCAAAATCACCAAAACATTTTTGAACCTAGTTCAGAGATACTTATCAATTGATTGCGTCTATAACAAAATCTTTAACCAGAACCCCATGAAAGTTAGCTACAGCTGTACTAACAACATAAAAAGATGAATTTGCAATGCCAGCCTTCTGTGATTTAACCAACTTCAAATGCAAATGTACTGAATTCACTTCATGCCCACAAAAATAAAAATCCCTCCACAAAGACATGGTGTTTTGTGCTAAAATAAACATTGCAGATCACAGCTAATGAATTATGTAAGCGTGACAGAACATAAGCTTATACAATATGTACCTTTAAGAGATGGTACACAAAACTTTTTTTTTTAGACAACCAGAGGAAATAAGCACGATATCTCTTTCACAACACAGTCCGAAAACTGAAAAATGAAATTATAACAAAAATTTTTAGATACTCTCATCAGTGGTAATATTTTTTTAAAGTATATTCTGAAAATTCTGGATCATGCTACTTATGTACCTATAAACATTCATGCTACAGTTGTCTCCTCTTAACTTAGGTTTGAACTAATTTGGTACTGCCGTCACCAAAACAAGCTTATTCTGCCAAACATTAATGTATCTGAAAGTATTGCTCTATTTTTGTTTTTGAGACATTTTAGATAAAATGTGCATATACTTAGTTACATTTATGCACGCACACACACACACATGTATATGTATATATATGTATGTATGTACATGTATATATATACATATATGATAAATGTATGTGCGTAGGACGTCTTTATATATAATATATATAATTATAAAGTGATATATATATATATATTTACTCTTTTACTCTTTTACTTGTTTCAGTCATTTGACTGCGGCCATGCTGGAGCACCGCCTTTAGTCGAGCAAATCGACCCCAGGACTTATTCCTTGGAAGCCTAGTACTTATTCTATCGGTCTATTTTGCCGAACCGCTAAGTTACGGGGACGTAAACACAGCAGCATCGGTTGTCAAGCGATGTTGGGGGGACAAACACAGACACACAAACATACACACACATACATATATACACATATATACATATATACGACGGGCTTCTTTCAGTTTCCGTCTACCAAATCCACTCACAAGGCTTTGGTCGGCCCGAGGCTATAGTAGAAGACACTTGCCCAAGGTGC
>NC_068989.1:22637640-22638758 GCF_001194135.2 Octopus bimaculoides
ACTACACTCCACGAAAACAATTTAATTTGTGTTCGTGGGAAGAACCATTTTAACGATGCGTACTACCTTAATTCTTCGAAACGCCGGAGTTTTAATGGTGGCAGCTGATGAAGGGGATGTTTCTATGTGGCCTGCTTGTTTGTTGCACCTTGTTTACCATTTTGTCCTTGTTCTTTTGCCACGTCATGTACCCAGTTATGTATCTATATGTACATGTAGATGAACGTATATACAAACATGTACATATATATGCATATACTCATATATTGTTCATATATATATATATATATATATACGTATGTATGTATGTATGTACGTATGTATGTATGTATGTATGTATATACTTAATAGAAATAGAATAAATTCAAAACTGCTGTTTACGGGGAAAGCAAGAGTAAGTAACATGATCGCGCGCGCGTGTAAGAATGAGTAAGTCAGTTTGCGTGTATGTATGACTGAGTGTGCCTGGTGAGAGAGGTAACTATTTGATTATATTTAATTAAATGAATGTTGATGTTGTTGTTGGAGATAGCTATGATGGTTCTTGTCATGCGTTTTGTTGTTGTTGTGGTAGTGGTGGTGGTGCTGCTGCTGGTGGTGCTGGTGCTGGTGGTGGTGGTAATGGTTGTTCTGTGGACGAGTGAACGGAGGTGATACTTTAGCGCAGAGTGTACTTCTTGTTTTTTTTTATTAACATTGTAAATCAGTTCAAATCATTTACAGTTTTATTCTTGGCAGATTTTTTTCTCCGGTTATTCGCTGACCTCCATATATGCACACATACATGCGTATAAGCATATCTACGTACGTAGATACACATCAAACATGAAGACGTATGCATACATACATACATACACACACACACACACACACACTCACACACACACACATACACATACATACATAAATGTATAGATGTCCACGCCCCCACACATACATTTGTATATATATATCGGAACATACATACACACACACACACGCATAAATAAATGTACAGATGTCCACGCCCCCACACATGCAAATATGTATGTGTGTATTTGTAAATATATGTATATATATGCATATATATATACACATATACACACACACATACATACATACATATATATATATATATA
>NC_068989.1:22639303-22643521 GCF_001194135.2 Octopus bimaculoides
TGTTGAGAGAAAATACACCCACATAACTTGATCTTTTTGTGTCTCTATTCTCTCTTCCTCTTTCAGTTTTGTCTTTTCTCTAGTTTCTCTCCTTTTCCTCTCTTATTTTCGTTCTCTCTCTTTCTTTCTCGCTCTTCCTTCCACTTTCTTTTTTTCTATCTGTCTGTCTGTCCCCCCCCCCTCTCTCTCGTGCTACATTTTCTTTTCATTGTGTGTTTTTCTATAATTGATAGTCCGAGAAAACAGTTCGGAGCCGAAGGCTATTTGAAGTGAGTATAACGAATAATCGGTTGATATTGCTTTGAGTTAAAATTGGCAATAAATAGGAGTTATGTCTAAAGATGTTACAGCATCTGAAATAAGATTTCGTCTTCATGTAGTGCGTCGAAGGCAAGGTAGGCTAACAGAAACCGTCCTTTTCCAAACAATTTACTATGGCTGGAAATCGCAAATATGAAAAGCTTACCAAAGTAAACTGAAGGGAAATGCCTTAATCATGTACTAGGATGATCCGAAGACGACTTTCCAAAAATTTACCATCGTTCTAAGGTGCTAATTTACTTTAGTTTAATTCGAAAAAGGATCACCTAAACCGCCTATAGTCGCAATATTGGCAGAGTCCCAAACACCAACTCATTGCGTAGTAAGTGAACCTGAATCACTTTTTTTCAGGCGTAAAAATAACTGCAAGGACCAAAACTGGATTTCGTCAAGAATTGATAATGTATGCAAGCAACTAGACACCCGAGCCCTTGACAACTACATTAAGAACTTGTTTTTATTAGCAATTAGGCTAGCCGGCAACTTAGAATTCTCGATGTTGTAACCAACATATTTGAATGTCATTAACAATTTTGTCTTTGGTGCCCCTCATCCCTTTTTTGACAGACCATTAGGTATACATAGAGATCGTTTGTCTGGCTACTGATCAGTGGTCGTGACGCAGCTAAAGTTAACTTACTGACGGAACTCTCGTTCCTCGGTTTCAGCTACAGAATTCGACAACTACAACCCACTATCATTGCCGACTCACATCTCGCACAGACACACTAACTGACTCACTTGGTGTAAATATCTCTTTTCTATCGTCGTAGCATGTCGATAGATGTCCACCCTTTCAGAATCGATAAATTACGGACTAGTAAATACTCTGGATGTAAGCCAATAGAAAAACGAGTAGGAAAAACAAGAGCAAAATAACTTGATTACTTTAAGACGAAGAAAACGTGAATGTCCTTGGTTGTAGGCCATTTCAATCAAAGTTGATTTAGTGCTAAACAACAATAACAACAACAAACTGTTACAATACTTGCTCTTCCATAAATATTGCTCTCCGATATAGCACCCAATACACTTAAATATTGTGTTTCAGAGTTAGCTCTACCTTGCCAAACACTTCAATATTTCTCTCTCTACAGGAATCTATTCCGATTTGTATAAATATACTGCAGTCTGAACCGTTCTCGAGAAGGGAATCCTTTCAAAACTATTCCAACACTCTGTCCAATCGTCTTCACTTCCGTTACCTCAAAAGCGATGTAAAAGCGGTAGCAAACAACCAACACTTCATAACCTTACATCGTCTTTCTCTCTTCTTCCTCAATAGCCTTAATTGCGGTCCGCAGAGCCAGATCTACCGTGAGCTTGTTCAGCTACATCACACACCAGCAGTCTTCGGCTAGGTATGACACGAGAACCTCCAGCCTGTCTCTCATCTCATGGACTTGAAGTTTCTTTTCAGGCTTCTCCAGTGAAGGGTGCAGCGATACAGTTCACTCTGATAAACTTTTCTACATTGAATCATTGAGCTTTTAGTTTAACTCACACATAGTGCAGTAATGATTAACTTGGTTTTGTTCAAATTTGTAGGGGAACCTCTATTAGTCGCTGGACATGCTAAAAATAGCAGCAAAATCTTTCTCCAACCACACCTTACCATCATAAATAAGACAAAAACACATTGAATAATGCAGATATAGATTTACTGTCCGGAAAATAGGTCGAAAAGAAAGCTTTTTGTCATAGGTCTTATCAGTTCGAGTTGACTTGAGAGTAGGCAACAAGAAGACCACACGACACATGCAAACTACAGGAACTCAAACCTACGGAATATACATACACATTATCTCCAATACATAGACACACGCAAACACGAACACGTGCGCGCACACACATATACACAAACACACACATTGTCTCATATAGGTCGATATGTTGAATTTCTTGAAGATATCTCAGGATTGCTCTGATATGCAAATTGTACGTGATCAGTATTACAAAATAAGCACCAGTCAAGTAGAAGAAAACTGGGGAGAGGAAACTACTAATAACCACTAATGTTAGATTATATGAAGAAACAGAGATAGAGAATTAGACCTAAGACATGCTCACCAATACTTAGGAATTAATGAGTTGGGTATAGTACAACGTACATACACACGCGCGCTCACACACACACATATACACACACACAGACACACACGCACGCATACACATGACAGAAAACGTTAGGAGTTTTTAAAATGTGTGGGATAATTATTTAAAATAAAGCTAAATGCCTAATGTAGCATAGCAGGTAGCAATAGTTTAGCTGTTTCAGTTATAAGTTACAGTTAAAATATTCCCAGTGGATTAGAGAAATGAGATATGAAAAAGATTGGCTGCGTTTAAAATACACTACACAAGATCCAATACTAAAAAATTACATTTACCACGAACACGAATCGATATCGGTCTCCAGCCATTATAATACTATAATAATTCTTCTTACAACTAAGGACACTGTGTCAGTGTAGCAATCTGAAGTGATTAGGTGTTTCAAATTTTGCCAGCATAAACCCTCGTTCAAACGACTCGACCGAAATTGATCAAACATCGACCTGTGTTCAAATGGTATTCGATTGACGCCAAAGGTCACCTCTTTGTTAAACAGTATCATTTAGATGCTTCTTCTTAAACCTTGATGATGTTCTTCAAGGCTCTTCTGATGCTCTCTTTCGGAAAGCTCACTTCGACTGGCATGCACCTGGTCCGCTATCAATTCTTGAAGTATTCATTCGCCAATTCCTGGTACTTCACCTTCTTCCTCTCTTGTCTCCTCCACTCAATTCTTCTACAGAACAGTTAGCTCCAATAAAATTAGCTGCTTTGTGGCCTCAGAAACTAGGCTGATGTCTCTCCTCAACATGACTGGTTGATATGTGATAGAAAATTCTAACAGTTTCTCCAGATCAACTCTCATCATCTAGTTATAAGTCGCTAAAAGTAAACTATCCTAGTAATAAGTTACAGTTAAAACAATCTCAGATAAAATAATAGTGGATTAATGAGATTTGACAGGAAAAACAATAAGGAATAGTACACATATGAACCAACACAGAAAAATTATAGTTATCACGAACACAAACTGATATGGATCTTCAGCCATTAAAAAACTATTACTGTAGAAAAAGTAAAAATAAGCGAAACTAATAGAAATATTTATTAGTTTGGTAGTATCCGAGGGAAGCTGGTCGCTATATGACATGATGGCATATGTGAATGTATACGCATACGATTGTATGATTGTGACCCGGCTTATGTACATCTACACGCACATGTGCGGCTGTTTGTATGAGTGAACCACCATATTGGTCTCTAGTTTATGATCATACCAACTGAGTTCAATGGCCTCCAAAACGAAAATAGTTTGACCCAGATACTATATAAACTCCAACGGTTACCATCATGTACGAAGTGGTATCAAAAAGTTCCCGGACTAGTTCTGCAGCGCACCAACAGATGGCAGCACACAGTGGCGTGCGCAGTGGGAGCTAGTAGTGACCTTTATGAGGCAGTGTGCCGTGTGACATGGCTATGTTTACTTCACAAGTTGTAAAAGCTGTGTTTCTGAGATCACGTGTATACTGTAGTCTTCTATTTTGTTATGGATAGGAACAAAAAAAAAGAAAAAAAACCAACGTGAAATTTTGCGTTAAACTTGGGAAGTCTGCTACAGACTGCGGCCATGCTGGAGCACCACCTTTAGTCGATAAATCGACCCCAGGACTTAATCTTTGTAAACTTAGTGCTTATTCTATCGGCGCCTTTTTGTCGAACCGCTAGCAGACGAGGACGTAAACACACCAACATCAGTTGTCAAGCGATGGCGGTGGGACAAACACAGACAGAAACACACACGCACATATAAATACATACACATATATATATATATATATA
>NC_068989.1:22643857-22653198 GCF_001194135.2 Octopus bimaculoides
ATATATATATATATATATATATATATATATATATATATATAGAGAGAGAGAGAGAGAGAGAGAGAGAGAGAGAGATAAATATAGATAGATAGATATACATATATTTATATACACACATATATATGTATATACGATATATATATATGATAACAACCACATACATACATACACACATACATACATACATACATACATACATACATACATGAATTTATGCTTGCACACATCCATACATACACACACGCACACGCAAAAGTTTTGCTAGACATGTGACAGGTAATATTGGGAATATAGTTTTGCCGTCCTAGCTAATATCATACAACGTTACTTAGGTACAATAATTATTTTACTTTTTACACATTTCATGTTGCTTCAATAAAAATATGATGTAAATAATAATTTTCAAAATAAATATTTAACGAGTAAATTTTGCGTTCTTTGGAATCTCATTGTTGGTAGTTATGAAATTGTTAGTGTCTAATAACCTTTATAGTATCTCTGATTACATCCACAAATTTAAAGACAAATGTAGAAGGATTCAGTCACTGAACATCGGCATTACATCGGAAGTAAACCAGATACAAAAAGTATCGAAGAGGAAGAAATTGTATGCCACACTGCCGATAACTCCGGCAGGGTATCTGTAGATAACTTGTCAAACTATAACAGAAGCATGCGACCACATATCGGAGATATATATATATGAAGATGTGGTGCAACATCCGAGAATCTGACAGGCGGACAGCAGTCTTATAACTATTTAACAAATTTAACAAATGTAAAATTAAATGAAGCAAATAATTGTGTTTTAAGTATACACAAATAGCAAATATAATATCAATTCCATATAAGAAAACTTATTATTTTTAGCGTGACTAAGCAACAAACAATAGTTGTTATTATGATTGTAATGTAAAGGAGGTGAGCTGGCAGAATCGCTAGTTCGCTGGGTAAAAGGCTTACTGACATCTCACTTTATGTTTTGAGTTCAAATTCCGCTGAGGTCGACTTTGTCTTTTATCCTTTCGGAGTCGATAAAATAAGTACCAGTTGAGCACTGGGGTCGATGAAATCGACTTTCCCACTCCCCCAAACTTGCCGCCCTTGTGCCAAAATTTGAAATCATTATTAGAGTGTTACGCATCATATCAGTGTATTAATGGTAAGAACACAGTATTGACTTATAAAGCATTTAATATGCCTTGTAATATACTTTGTGGAATATTATGGTCGCATAATTCACTTTTACTAGAAGCTTAAACAAACTGGATAGATCTATTTGCATTCTGTAATACATTCAAGGACAGCTGAATCGGTTAATAAATTACTGGCGAGTGGGTAAGCTGTGCTTAGTTTCAATACCATTATAATATGCAAATTGGTTTTGTAAGTGTGCACATTAGTCTAAAACTTGTGGATCGGATGTCTTAGTTTTGCTGATGGGCAAAACACCTATAACTAGTGACTTGAGGTTGTTGAACAGATAGCCCTGGTTCCAAAGCGACCACTGGCCATGTACTTTCACACTGCCTATTCTGAGTAAGGTTATGGTCGACAAAAGGAGAACAGTGAGAAAGATCTACTCATATTAATTCTTTGCTGGATTGGTAGATATTCCACCACTTTCTTAGATGTAGATGTTTCCACAAGCAGTTCCTTACAAAGTCTTCTATCGATGTTTACTTTGTAGTCTCCTACATATCACGCCTTTAGCAATAGCTGGTTTATATGCAATTCCTGTTTGAGCAGCTAAAGAAGGTACCCAGTCGCTGATAATATTCCAAAACAGGATTGAAACTGCTCCTGCTGATTTATTACTGTCCTAAATGATATTGTATGTATAAAGACAAGGTAGTTTACGTACGTATGTATATATGCCTGTATGTATGTGGATAGATCATCATCATCAGCAGCAGCAGCGTCATCGTCGTCGTCGTCGTCATTACCATTTCTTGTTGTCTTCATTTACATTTTTGTTTGTAGTTTTGTTTGTTTTTATTTATTTTTTTTTAATGTCTTTGTTCATATTATTATTAAGTTCTCTAGTTCTTGCAAAAGGTCATTATGTGCAAACGTTCCTGTTTGGAAAAAATGCCAATTATCTATACAATGCTTTATACCAAAACGCTTTCTGCAGCTGCTTCTTATAATATCTCAAGTTTTTCGTTAAAGATATGATTGGAAGAAGAAGAAGAAGAAGAAGAAGAAGAAGAAGAAGAAGAAGAAGAAGAAGAAGAAGAAGAAGAAGAAGAAGAAGAAGAAGAAGAATCATTAGAAGTAGAAAATATTTCAAGAATATCATTTGAAAAGAACATAAAGCACCAAAATAATAACGTTTATATTTTTGTTATTGAATTTGAAGAAGCTCTGACTAAATGCCAAAATTACCTTTAAACCAAAATCTCATGAAAAGAAAAGACATCTGAAAGTTCCATAGTTTGTTGTTTTCCCAGAAAAATAATATGAATACTCAACTGGAATGGCAACATCCTCATCTGTGCCGAGTGGATTGTGATGAGTTATTATCATACCACTTTCGTTCGTCTTTACTTTCAGTTTTTACTTTTTATAAGGAATTTTCTTATGATATCTGTTACGGAAACATCCTTTCACTTTCTTCGCGATATAGCTTTGTTCCGGTTCAGCTCTGATGCAGCAGACCTATAAACAAGCAAGCTCCTGTCATAACCATTCCTGTTTTTTTTTTGTTTTTTTTTTTCTGCAAACAGTAATATCTCGGAGCACGTTATTCAGTACATCTTTTTCTCTTTTTAATACATCATTTTCTTTTTCTAAAGATGGAAGGGCTTGATATGTGGAAGACTTGGCTGCTATATCTTGCAGACCAAACAACCAAGGTTTCTCGTTTGCCCTAATCACTAATAATAGTGTCGTATCAAACCACTATCGTTTGCACGCAGCCAATTTGTGCTGAAGAAAGAGAGAGTCGATTAAATCTACTGGCATTTATTTTCAAGCCCCCGACATGAAGGATAAAAGACATTACTAGTTGAAGCATGTTTTGTTGTTTTTTTAAAAAAAGGACAACTTCATTATATAATACAAAATTCAAAACTTAAAAATTCTGAAATTTTGCTGTCAAAATCAAATGTGCCTTTCCTGTCAATGTCCAGCAGCAGTAGCAGCAGCAGTAGTGACAACTACAACAGGCATTATCCTAATTGTAATTGGAGCCTTAGCAACAGTTGCTAGAAATGTAAATGGTCGCTTGAATATGTTAGATATTGGTTTCCAGTTTTGGCCTGCAATTTTGTGGGGAGGGAGTAAGTCGATTACATCGACGCCAATGCTCAACCGGTGCTTACTTCATCAACCCCGAAAGGATATAAGACAAAGTCGACCTCAGAGAACTCAGTCGGACTCAGAACGTAAAGACGGACGAAGTGCCGCTTAGCATTTTGCTCGGCGAACTAATGATTTCAGCCAGCTCGCCGCCTTGAAGATGTTAGATATTGGGGTCAATTTCCTGACTCTACAAGGACTAGATGAAGGGCGCTAGACACCAAAAGGACATTCCACCTCAGACAAGGGTAGGGACATGTTTTCTTGTGTGTGTGTGTGTGTGTGTGTGTGTGTGTGTGTGTGTGTGTGTGTTTGTGCATGCAGAAGAGTGGGGAGAGAGAGCGTAAAGGATGTAAATTTATTGACCCTGAAAGGATGAAAGGTAAAGTCGATTTCGCTGGTATTTGAACTCAGAACCTAAAGACGGACGAAATGCCGCTAAGCAACAACAATAATAATAATACTAATAATGGCTCCAAATTTTGCCACAAAACCAGCCATTTTGAGGGAGGGGATGTGTCGATTACATCGACCCTAGTGTTCAACTGGTACTTGCTTTATCGACTCCGAAAGGATAAAAGGCAAAGTCGATCTCAGTGGAATATGAACTCAGAACGTAGCGGCAGACGAAATACCAACAAGCATATCGTCCGGCGTGCTAACAGTTCTGCCAACTCGCCGCCTTAAATAAATAAATAAATAAATAAATAAATAAATAAATAAATAATAATAATAATAATAATAATAATAATAATAATAATAATAATAATAATAATAATAATAATAATAATAATAATAATAATAATAATAATAATAATAATAATAATAATAATAATAATAATAATAATAATAATAATAATGAAAAGTAGAACAAGAACAAGAACAAGAAGAACAACAACAACAGCAACAACAACAAGATTTTGTTTTATCAACCATAAATGTTTACAATTAAATAAAGAAATAATTCAAATGCGGAATTGAATAGTTGGTTCATTTATCTTATCCAGACATCCTAGATATTGTAGCATCTCGTTTCAAGTAAGATTGATTGGATAAATGATAAAACTAATCTGTTATTGTGGTGGTTTAGCCCAGGGCAGCCGTGATTCAGAAGACATGAACAAATTATTTCCAGCACTTCAATTTCATTTCAGACATCGTATTTCAAAGACCAAGTTGTCCAGCATGATGTCCACAGCGTAATCTGAGGCATATTTCGCCGTCATTTCTAACCCAGCAAGTGTGTGTATAGGCTTTCTTCATTCTCGGTGGATGCATCTTTTAATTTTCTTCAAGAATATGCCTTTCGGGTAGGGCATGTTATTATTGCTGTGGCAGCCGCTGTTGTTTTGTGGGTGTTGTTGTTGTTGTCGATAATGATGATAATGGTGATGATGGTGGTGGTTGTGCTGGTGGTTGTGCTGGTGGTAGTGGTGGTGATAGTGGTGGTTGTGATGATGGTGGTAGTAGTGGTTGTGGTAGTGGTGGTGATGGTAATTGTGATGGTGGTTGCGCTGCTGTTTCTGATTCTGCTGCTGCTGCCGTTGCTGCTGTAGATGATGATGATGATGATGGTGGTGGTGGTGGTGGTGGTGGTGTTATCTGGCACAAATGGAAAAAAAAATGATGAAATAGCCCAAAGAAAGAAGACAAGTGCTACAGAAATTCAGCAGCTTAAAAAGAAAAATTTAAGTGTAATCTCAAAGCGGTCGACCACCAAACTCTGCCTGAAGGTATCGTCGCTTTTGCATTCTATAGAATGCAAGGTGTGCTGCACCGCCAGCGTTGGCCAACTTGTAGGGAATCATAGAGCATGATATTTCAGAAGCGAAACCCCTATTCTTGGTCTTTACTTCACCCCTCCCCCGTACTGCAGCCTGTTGAAAAATATCTGCAAAACAACAACCAGAACAATACTAAAAAAAATAATTCTTTCTACTGTAGGCACAAGGCCAGAAATTTTGGCGGAGTGGGAGGGGCTATACGATCACATGAAACCCAAGGCTCAACGGGTACTTATCAACCTCGAATAGATAAAAGGCATAGTCGACCTCAGCAGAATTTGAACTCAGAACGTGAAGATGGAACAAATACCTATCAGCACTTTTTACTGCGGGATAACGATTCTGCTAGCTTGCTGCTTTAATGACAATAATCTTTTGTAATATAGACAGAAGACCTGATATTTTGTGGGAGAGAGAAGGTCCAATGCTCACCCGAAAGGATGAAAGGCAAACTCAATCGTGGCACGATCGGAGCTTAGTACATAAAACGCCAGAAGAAATTCTGTTAAGCATTTTGTCTGACTCGCAACCGATTCTGCCAACTCGACGCCTCAACAATAATAATAATGATTTCAAATTTTGACACAAAGCCAGTAATTTCGAGGAAGCGGGTAAGTAGATTGCATAGACCCCAGTGCTTAACTAGTACTTATCTTATCGACCCCGAAAGGATAAAAGGCACAGTCGACCACGATGGAATTTGAACTCAGAACATTGAGACGGACTAAATGCTGCTAAGCTTTCTGTCCGGTGTACTAATGATTCGGCCTGGTTACCACGTTATTAATTGTAATAATAATAGTAATTCTAATTGTGGCACAAGGACAGCAATTTGAGAGGATGACTTAGTCGATAACATCGACTCCAGTGCTTTATTTTATCGATCCCAAAATGAAGAAAGGTAGCGTTGACCTCGGATGGAAGAAATGCCACTAACATTTGCTCCGACCTGCTGACGATTCAGCCAGCCAAGCACAAGGCTAACAATTTTGAAGAAACGTGTTTAGTGGATAGCAGTGACGCAAGTACTTGACTGGTACTTTAGTTTACTGACTCCGAAAAGATAGTAGGGGAAAGGTTGACCTCGGACGGATTTGAACTCAGAACGTAAAGGATCAGAGGAAACACTGCAAGACATTTTTACCAACGCGTTAATTATTCTTGATTTTGAAGAAAGGAGGTTAGTCGATACCAGCTACCCTAGAACTTGGTTGGTAATTCATTTTATCGCTTCTTGAAAATCCAAAGAAATTACAAATCAAAGTTGGTTCTAGTAGATTTTGAGCTTTTGAAGTAGATTCAGCAGAGCTTTAATTTGACGAGTATCTTTTGGCCACTTACAGGTGTCAACTTCCCTTTCAACTAGATTCAAGGGAAAATTTGGAGACTTTTTCACGTTAATAGAAGACAGAAAAATTCCCACATCTAACTACATTGATGATTGGTATTATTGGCAGAAACACAGAACATGAAGTTGAGAACCAACCAAACTTAATAGGTGAGCGCAGAAATCCTTGGGCGTGATGAAAAGCATTTCAGTTGTGGCCGCTTGAGGAGAGGAGAAGAAGAAGAAGAAGAAGAAGAAGAAGAAGAAGAGTGTGTGGTTCTTGTTTAGATCCAAATCAGCTTTGATCAAGCAGACTTGTTATCAACGCGTTCCATGGCAATCCCAACTTACTTTCATATAATTTATCCAAGATTACGTCATTCAAAATTTCTATCCATCGTTTTTTTTTCTTTCAAGACTGCTGGCTGTAGTTTCAAAGAAATTCAGCTGCTGTTTCTTGCAGACGGAAAAACCACGTAGCGGCTTCATTGTTAGTCCATATGTGTGCTTGTTTGAGTGGCATAAGTACATTAAAATGATTCCCAGCAGGAATCAAAACCGTGTTTTGAATTTGGTTCACCGGAAGCTTATTTCCGTACTTCAATAAAATTATAATTTTATGTATTGAAATTTCATAGCATGGGACACAAAACTGGTTATCTTTATGAAAAAAACAATTAACATTTTTTTTTCGTTCTGGCTTTTACATTTTCCCACTAGGTTGCAATAACTCAATGTTGATTACACTCATCTAAATATTTCAGTAATACAGATAGATTAGCAGCATTGTTAGGGCGTTGGACTAAATATTTTGCGGCATTAAGGAGGCGAACTGGCAGGAACGTTAAGCACGTCGGAGAAAATCCTTAGCGGCATTTCTTCCGGCTTTTCTTTCTAAGCACAAATCCCGCCGAAGCTGAGTTCGCCCTTCATCCTTTCAGAGTCAATAAAATAATTACCAGTCAAGTACTGGAGTCGATGTAATCGTTTAACTGCTCCCCTTAAAATTACCAGACTTGAGCCAAAATTTGAAACCCAAGGTGGCGAGGTGACAGAGTCGTTAATATGGCGGACAAAATGCTTAGCAGAATTTCTTCCGGCTTTCTCGTTCAAATTCTGCTGAAGTTGACATTAACATTAATTCTTTCGATAAAATACGTAAGTCCTAGTTGCGACTGGGGCCGATGTAATCAATCAGTATCCCACCAAATCTCAGGCCTTGTGACTATAGTAGAAGGAAATATTTTGCACCATTTAGTCGCGGCTTTTAACGTTCTGAGCCCAAATCAAGACGACGTCAACTTTGTCTTTCATCGTTTCGGAGTCGATAAAATAAAGTATCAATCATGTACTGGGGGACGATGTACTTGACTGCACCCTCCCTCCTAAATATGTGTAGTCTTGTGTCTATATTAGAAATTAAGGCAAATTGTCTGTCTTAACGTTCTCAGTTCAAACTCCGCCGAGGTCGACTTTGCCTTTTATCCTTTCACGTTCGATAAAATAAGTACCAGTTGAGAACTGGAGTCAATGCAAGTGACTTATCCCCTACCCTGAAATTTCTGGTCTTGTCCCAAAATTCGAACTCAATGACACAAAGGTATTATAGGATTTTTAATAATCAAAGATGATCGAATATAACGCTCCTTCTACAGTAAATAACAGGAGTTTAACTCAGACAATTAACCGTCATATATCCTTTTCTACTCTAGGCACAAGAGGGTCTACCCTATGAATTTTATTGTAGTATACCGGACTTGTTCGTGCACTTGCTGGCCTGCGTCTACGCTTGTGAGGCGCTCTGTTTGCTGCCAAAAGCCGCTGAGGCACCTCTCACTCTACCTGGACGGTGACCAGGTATGGAATTCGCTGGCAGAGACATTCTTTCCTGACTGACCTCCTTGGAGGAATTTTAACTCTGTTTCATGAAAAGACACAATCTGACCGAGTGGCAAAAAGAGTGCCGACAGGCACTCATGCTAATCTACAAAGCGGGCAAATCTGGTAATGGAAATACTACCTCGATACTCTATAGCGGGCTGGTAGAGTCCAAGAGGGATGATGTCCGGGGAGAAGCTCTGGGACTCGATGAGGACCACCTAGCAAACCTGTTTAAAAGAACTTTCGGGTCGGGCTACCTGGATAACTACCAGAAATCCCTGACCTGGCAGTCCTATAGGAACGCTTTACCTGTTCGTGATAAACTGTCTAGACGCGGGATGTCTGTACCACCGGCTTGCCCAAGGTGCGGATGGGATGAGGAAACCGTCCTACACGCCCTTGTTCATTGTCCCGAGATTTCAGGAACACTTGCTATCACATTTAGGAAGAGTACAGCTATCAGCTGTGTGTATGATTAAGGTTGTACCGCCACCGGGACTATCAAAGGAAGGTGAAGTATGTTTGTTATGCACAGTTGCCGTTTTGGAAGAGTGTATATGGAAAACGAGGATGAAAGGAGTCGCGACGGGAACCTTTATCTCCGGCTCTGGTTTGCTCTACTACTTCAGATATCATCTGAAGAGCAAGATAAGGCTGGAGAGAGGACGCCTGTCGCGAAGCATATACAAGAAAAGATGGAAAGATGTGGTGAGGAAGTTGGGTGTGAAAGACCCTGCTTAAATACATAGTAAATCCGTACGGTGTAGCCGGTGGACTCCCGGCCAAAATGTAAAAATTTTTTCATTGAAATTGACATTCATTGTAAATATATCACTCGAAATTTTTAACCGCTTACTGAAAACGAACTCATAATCTTTATGTTTTGTAACGTGCTGTGCTGTCCCGTCTATGTTCGATCTACGTGATCATAATAAAGAATTCATCCCTAGCTGGTGATTGTCACACACTGATGTCGGGTTACTACTCAGAAACCCGGGTCCGTGTGTATCACGTCAGGCTAGAGATGGGAACGATGATTTCCCTTC
>NC_068989.1:22653572-22657028 GCF_001194135.2 Octopus bimaculoides
ATTCTGGAAACCTTTTTAAACATGAAGAGCTTTAAAATTAGCTAACAACGCTAATATCGATATTAAAACTGACCTTCTTTTCATTTGTCCTATATTTCCACTTATAACGCTGTAACAATTTGTGTGTGTGTGTGTGTGTGTGTGTGTGTATGTGTGTGTGTGTGTGCGTGCGTGTATGTCTGTGTGTGTGTGTGTGTGTGCGTGCGTGTGTGTGTAGGTATCAAAAGAAATGGCTGCTGTTCCCTTCAAACTTTGCTTTTGTGACATGAATATCAATGTTTTGAAACTGACCTATTTTCCATTACCATTCAGACAGATTCAGCGCTGAATTGCAGAAGCAGAAATATCGTTATTGCGAATATTCTGCTCAATACCACAGATCTGCTTGCTAATTGCTTGACCTTAACCACTTGAGCATGACCCTTAGTGACTGGCAATATGTGCATCTCTGATCATGAGCAAGAATAGTGGGGGACCATTGTAGCCATGTGTTAAGAGGCATTCTTTGGTGCTTGAATAAATGTAACAAAAGCAAAGTTTGAAGGAAATGTTAGCCATTTTTCACACTTCCTAGGGGTTAGCATATAGGAAATAGCAGTTGCCAGCCTAGGACACAAATCGCGTTATACAGTGTCATTCAAGTTGCACATTCTCTTTGGCTGCTTTTGTTGTTGGCACTCCGTCACTTACGACGTCGAGGGTTCCAGTTGATCCGATCAACGGAACAGCCTGCTCGCGAAATTAACGTGCAAGTGACTGAGCACTCCACAGACACGTGTACCCTTAACGTAGTTCTCGGGGATATTCAGCGTGACACAGTGTGACAAAGCTGACCCTTTGAATTAGAGGCACAACAGAAACGGGAAGAAAGAGTGAGAGAAATTTGTGATGAAAGAGTACAGCAGGGTTCGCCACCATCCCCTGCCAGAGCCTCGTGGAGCTTTAGGTGTTTTCGCTGAATAAACACTCACAACGCCCGGTCTGGGAATCGAAACCGCGATCCTATGACCGCGAGTCAGCTGCCCTAACCACTGGGTCATTGCGCCTCCCTTTGGCTGCTTAACGTATTCCATAATGATTAAGCCGTATAAACATTTTCTTTTGATAAGACGCAACAATTTTACTTCATTTTCCCGTCATGGTTTTCTGTCTTACATTCTTTTTTCTTTCTTTCTTTCTTTCTCTAATTTCAGGAAATTCCATTCCTGCAAATCATCAGAAATTCTTCTATTGACCTTTTTAATTATTTCCTTATTCATATTTGATTATTTTTTTTCTGTTACATACAAAAATCGGTTAATTAAAAATAAGGAACTGCAAATATTTCTAGAATGATATAAATAAGACCAACATCACTTTTCGTCTCTCCTGACTCTACAAAATAAAGTACCAGTTATATCCTGACGTCAATGTTATCGAATGGCCCCTGACCACAATATTTCTGGCCTTGTGCCCATCTTAGAAACCACTATTGTTATTGTTGTTGTTGTTGCTATCATCATCATCATCATCATCATCATCATCATCATCATTAAAGCGACGAACTGGCAGAATCGTTAGCACGCCGTTCGAAATGCTTAGCGGCATTTCATCCGTCTTTATGTTCTGAGTTCAAATTCTGCCAAGGTCGACTTCGCTTTTCATCTTTTCGAGATCGATAAATTAAGTACCAGTGAAACACTGGAGTTGATCTAATCGATTACTTCCCTTCCCAATAAAATGTCAGGCCTTGTGCCTTCAGTAGAAAGAATTACTATTATTATTATTATCATCATCATCATCATTATTATTATTATTATTATTATTATTATTATTATTATTATTATTATTATTATTATTGTTATTTTTATTATTGTTACTTTATTGTCTTTGCACAGCTTCTAACGGTGTCAGCTGTTCACTATCTGTGAACTAAGGTAACACCACTTATTTTTCGAGCACCATCCGGAATATTCGAGCGGTTCCATCAGTGCTGTTTTTTCCTCAAGTGCTCCACCCTTACTGCAGCCCCTATTTGTTTCATGTACTTCTCAATATTTTTACTCACTGTTCTCAGGGCTCCAACAATTATTAGTACTATACCACCTTTTTCATCGACCACAATTGCTTAACCTCGCAAGCTAACCTGCCATATCTATCGACTTTGTGATGGTGGTGGTGGTGGTTTTGGTGGTGGTGGTTGTTGCTATTCATATACATACAACAGATTAGAGTATTGGAAAAGAAAATTCCTAACATCGGGTTGCAACAAGTTCCCAATGCATCTATAACTACTGAGATACATTTTACCCGCACTTTCCAAAGGCTCTGTAATTCAATGGCTACGTCCTGGTAATTAGCTATTTTTTTCTATATTTCTAATATTGAATATTTTTCACCATTTAGGACTGTAAAATCAATTATCTGGCACTTTCTATTCTCTTTGTCTACTACTAATAAATCGGGTCTTCTAGCAACATTTTATATTTCTTACTTTCTAGTACTTTACTGGGTTCATGTTCATACCATTTATCAGCATGTTCAATTCCTAGCTTTCTACATAACTCCCAGTGGATTACCCTCCCTAGGTATTCATGTCTTTTCTCGTACTCTTTCTGTGTCAGCATGCTACATTCATTTACTATATGAGAAACACTTTCCTCTTTTGATTTGCATTAATCTACACTGGAATTCTACTTTGTTTTTGTTTATCTTCACTTTTATCCAATTAGTCATTAATGCTTGATCTTGTGCTGCTACTAACAAACTTTCTGTCTCCCTTTTCAGCCTTCTTTTCTGCAACCATAACCATCTATCACTAATACTATTTCCTGCAACTATCTTTGGGAACCTACCATGCAAAGCCTTCTCCTGCCCGTGAGATAACAGTTGTTCCTTTTTCTCAGTTTTTAACTTCGTTTTTTTTTTTTTTTTTTTTTTTTTTGGTTACCTATCTTGCTGTGACTCTAGCAGCTCTTAATAAACTTACTTCACTATTAGCTACATAGACAGCTAATTCCACGTAGTCTTCTGGTGATATTAGCCCTCTTCAACCTTCCTTTCTATGTAGGTATAACCTTGCTATTTCTGCCCCTGGGTGAAGTCCTCCATTCATATTGAATTCTTTCCTAGTTCTTCTGTCTAGCTTTGCTGATTCAGTTTTTGTCCAATCTACAAAAGCTGCTGAGTATCTAAGTAATGATACTGCCCAAGTATTAACAGCCTTCATCAGATTCGGACCATTTAGCTTTGACTTCATTAGCTTCCTCAACCACCTGATATACTCCTTCTCAATTTTCGTTTTCATTTCTATAGTCAGTACTTTGTCAGATTCTAATACTCCTAGATACTTATAACGCTCGCCTTTATTTAATGATTTTAATGTTTGGTCATCTGGTAATTGGATGCCTTCATTGTTGACTACCTGTCCCTTTTTCATGGCATACATACATACATACATACATACATATATATATA
>NC_068989.1:22658127-22661653 GCF_001194135.2 Octopus bimaculoides
CACACACACACACACACACACACACACACACACACACACACGCATACATATATATATCCATATATTCGACAGGCTTTTTTCAGTTTCCGTCTACCAAATCCACTCACGAGGCTTTGGTCGGCCCGAGGCTATAGTAGAAGATACTTGCCCAATGTGCCACGTAGTGAGACTGAACCCGGAACAATGTGGTTGGTAAGCAAGCTACGTACCACACAGCCACTCCTGCGCCTACATACATACATATAGACATACATACTTAAAATTCTGATGCCTTCCAAGAAACAGCAATGTAAACCAGCCTGCGTCCACCAAAACCAATAGATAAGTAGCACAGAGATAGTCTGTAAAACATTCCAAAAATTCTTCATTCGAGTTTCCTGGAATGTTTATATGTATGTAATGATATGTGCATATAGCACGCGCACACGATGAGTAATCAAACATACATACACTTGTGTACTAAATGTATATACACAACCGTTACATTAGTGCATGTATATCCACACATGCACCTGCATATAAGCATAAAAATTTAAACTGGTACTCGTAAACGTGTATGAATTAGTAGTAAGTACCACTCCTTCGCTCATTGTTTTAGGTGTTAAGGTAGTCGCGAGCTGACACATAGACACTATCTAGGTTCTCCTATCCTGATCTTACGGAATATTGAACGTGACAGCTGGAAGGAGAGGGGCTTTACCAACAGATGGGCTTTACTAACAGGTGGTGCTGATATGCAGCTGATTAGATTGAAGCGATGTGAAATGAAAACTCATTACTCTAAAACTCAAAGTAACCCTCAATCCAGGAATCGAACCCAAGAGGTTATGGCTCTAGCCGATAAGCCACGCGCCTTGACACACACTTATATGCAGTACTTACACATATATGTGTGGAGGCGCAATGACCCAGTGGTTAGGGCAGCGGACTCGCAGTCATAGGATCGCGGTTTCGATTCCCAGACCGGGCGTTGTGAATGTTTATTCAGCGAAAACACCTAAAGCTCCACGAGGCTCCGGCAGGGGGTGGTGGCGAACCTTGCTGTACTCTTTCACCACTCTTACTTCCTGCTTCTGTTGTACCTGTAATTCAAAGGGTCAGCCTTGTCACACTGTGTCACGAGAACTATGTTAAGGGTACACGTGTCTGTGGAGTGCTCAGCCACTTGCACGTTAATTTCACGAGCAGGCTGTTCCGTTGATCGGATCGACTGGAACCCTCGACGTCGTAAGCGACGGAGTGCCAACAACAACAACAACATATATATGTAGACATTGACTCACTCACGTATTCATAAACGCCTGAAACTGTTTTTTGCTAGTTATTTGTGTTATTACATTCAGTGATGCATGGGAATTAAGCTTTACTAGTCATATTAGTATAAAAATTACTACAAGCATTCTGTATGGTTTGGTATGGGAGGATTTCCATGGAGAAACGGGTGACGCTATCAGTTACTCTACAGGGTGCCACAAATCCTAGAACGCCACTTTAAGTATGCATGTATGCAACAACCCACTCACATACGCGTTCACGAACCTTCTTAAGCAATTTCACTCACAAACATATGCACACGTAAGAGCACACACACACACACACACAACGTGCAGTTTCATTAACGTAATCGTATGGACACACATACGTACATACACATACGCATACATATTCATTTGCAAATGAAGACGCCCATACAAATTTATAGGCAGATGTTTATACATGCACTTAGAGGTGCATGTACACACACAGGCACTCTCTCTCTCTTTTTCTCCCTCTCTCTCTCTTTCGCTCTCTCTCTCATTCGCTCTTTCTCTTTCGCTCTCTCTCTTTCGCTCTATCTTTCTTTCTCCCTCCCTCTTTCAATCTTTTCTTTCTCTATATTTCACTATCACATACGCCCATACACGCTCACACAAGCACACATACACGTACACATAAACACACACAGCTCCATGCACACACGCATACATGCATGCACGCAGGCACATACGCATACACACATACACACACATTCATACACACACACATACCCTGACTATCTAACATAACGCCGACAGAAAGATAAACATCGTCTACAGAATGTTTACAAGCGAAATGTTTGGCCCAAACTGAAATTTGTATAAACCAAATCCTGTATGGTGTGCAAGATAAAGTTCTGCGAAATGACTACGCAGTCCAAGAGATGTTCGGCTACATGTTGTGGTTACTTACTTTTTGTTATAAAGTGTTCCACTGCAGCAAAGTCTTCTGGATGCTCGCCAAAGTTCTTCTATCAATTGTACAGAAATCCCGCCGCTATCCGCCATTTCTCAATCGAGATAACTCTGTATGTAGCCTTCTTGTTGATAGAGCCGCCATATTGCAACTCATTTTTCGTCCAACTTCATACCACAAGCACACATCCTCTAGCTATATCTCTCTCCCCCTCCATCTATCTATCTATCTATCTATCTATCTATCTATCTATCTATCTATCTATCTATCTATCTATCTATCTCACACACATACAAGCAACAAAACTCCGAAATTAATATTCGTAAACTACTTCCTCAGCGAATTGGTAGACTTAAAGCGTAGGACAAGCTGCCTCTCTCGATGTATTTCTCTGGATGTTTTATGTTCAGGCCACGCCGAGGTCACCTTTGCCTTTCATTGCTTCCGAGTTGATAAAGTAGAGCACCAGTACAGCGTGAAGCATCGGTAGAGATGTTCGTGTCAGATGAGAGGACTAGCAGCATTTATTCTCTCTCTCTCATTCTCTCTCTCCCGCCCCTCCCTCTCTTTCCTCTCTCCCTCTCTTTCCTCTCTCCCTCTCTTTCCTCTCTCCCTCTCTTTCCTCTCTCCCTCTCTCTTCCTCCTATCTCATAGATAAACAAGGGAAGGGAAAGAGAGAGAGACATATACATATCTGTGCGTTTGTGTGAGTGCATGTGTATATATTTGTGTGAAATACTTCTGCCACATGTTGCGTGTCTGCGTCGTTATTTGATTAGTGTATTAATAAGTAATAACATGGACATGCAAGATCTGCAACGTTAAATTGACGTTAAATTGACTGCTCAATAACACAGATTTGCTTGTCAGTTGTTTGACCTTAACCACTTGAGCATGTTCTTTAGTGGCTGACGATATGTGCATTTCTGATCATCAGCAGAAGTAGTGGGGGAGCATCATAGCCATATGTTGAGAGGAATTCTTTGGGGTTTGAATAATTCACCTTTGAAAACATGGGTGTTTTGCTCAATATCCTTAAACAAACCTTATTCAAGGACCTTTTGAGCGGGATGGGCTACTCGACCTGAAGAAAATTCTAACTGGGCCCCACCTGCGAGGTCATGCGCTGTTTATCTTGATATGAGATCACCATGTCACGCACATATGGTTGTGATGCATGTGCCTGGTGTACCCTTATCAGACGGGTAGTTATGATGGGTATATTGGGCTTCGTATATCTTACCCCAGTGTCACTTTGATGGCATGCACTGCTCTCTCACTTAATAATAATAATAATAATAATAATAATAATAAT
>NC_068989.1:22661838-22669442 GCF_001194135.2 Octopus bimaculoides
TGTGTGTGTGTGTGTGTGTGTGTGTGTGTGTTGTGAGGGTTTTGCGTGTAAATAAGACCAACAATGTTTTTTTTAAAAATCAACAATGTGTGATCCTCAATAGGGAAGAGATGTTCGAGGGTTGCTCATGGAAAAATCCCATAAAAGACAATGGGTACCCTGACTTTTGAGGCAGGTGCTTTTTTTCCTTTCCTTTATTCCAAGTTCAGGCGTATAATCAGGACAGGCCCATTCACTCGCACCATTCTCACCACTTTCATCCACCTTTCAGCAAACTGGCTTGAAGACCACACTTCTCCCTCTACCCTTATTTTCCTTCTCATGTGAAACTTGAAGAAGTTGATCAAGGATTGGCCAAAGATCAAAGTGTTTGTCTTCAGCCCCTTCAATCTCGTTCACCATACATAGGATGTCACCCGGACATCTGACTATTAGTGACAAACAGACAGACGCATTAGGCCAAAACCTACAGGTCTATAACATGCATGAATGTGATGTATGAATTAATTATACACAGGTTGCTTGAATGCTTTCATGCAGGATCATCGGGGAACACACAACGAAGACTGAAGAGCAGGCAGGAAAAACAAAATAGAGAAATTTGTGCGGGGCGGTGCCGAACAAATCTTCTTCTGCAAAAGTTGTTCTTGAGGAAAGACAGCAGCACCATTGCAAACTAGGAAGGGTTTTGACTCTGTTTCTCACTCATGGATAATGAACGACGCCTTCCAACTGCTATAATCAATGTTATTAAGAGGCTGACAAGATGGCCCGCCAAGATGTCGTTAAGAACTGTCGATCAGGTACTGAATAAAGGTAACGATGACCTGTCTGTCTCCCCTATCACCATTGATGAACATTACAAATACGATGAAATCTAACAAAATATTGTATTTGTTAGTGCTGTGAGCAAATCTAGGGTGACAAAAGAATACTTTAGCAGACTACGGAATGCAGAGTTGTCTGCATTTAATAAAACTATATCCCACAATGCTTTCGCAATGCCAGTGCTAGTACCAGCTTTTGAGATATTAGACTGTACACTTAAAGAAATTCACAACTTGGACACGAGGACTAGGAAGATACTAACAATGACTGGTAACTCCACATCAACAATGGCACTGAAAGTATCTATATTAAACGGAGAGATGAAGGTAGGGACATAAGATCAATCCAGACGGCCTTTGAATGCCGCAGTGGGTCGCTAAGACAACGCCTACTGAACATCAAGAGAGAAATGAGTACATCACCTGTTTGCTCAGCAGTGTATGGGCAACATCATGAGATTCGGTGGAGAATTCCTGAAAAAGCACTTCGAGTTTACATCTGTTATATATGAATCAAAGGTGGCTGGACAGATCTACTTACAGACTTGAAAGGCAAACACTCATCATACTAGCAGAAAGTTATGCATGGTATATATATCCCGCAAGTTAGAGAATGCCAACAACATTGACTGGAATAGTAGCTTCTCTTGGACCTGTGATAAGTACATCACATGTCTAGAAGGCTATGAATTTGCTATCCAAGAAGAGGATACAGCTATTGAACAACAAAAGAGATAAAGGGGCCTCAAATCTACACGTTGTAATAGAAAGTATCACTTGAGCCATACCAGTGTGGAAGATATTCATTTCATTGGTAGCTGTCCAAAAATGCCCGCAAGTTACTGCCTGCCCATGAAACAAGACATTGTCGCTTAGATGGTCTTCAGTACTATATGCAGGAAGGATTGTTCTGACTGCCATATCAAAGGCACACCAGAACCTAAAAGTATCCACACTTTTAAGAATAAAAAATACTGGTGGAACGTTCCATTATCAAGAGCAACCCGATGTAGGTACCATGGGCCAGAGAGCAAAAGTTGTGCACCGTTGAGATCAATTACCCAGTGGATGTGAATGACTGTTCAAAAATGGGGCGAAAGGAGAATATCTCAGGAGAACAAGTAAGAAACCTACAGCTCTCATATCCAAGCTACAGTCTTTATAGGAGCACTAGGTTATCTAACAAGTTTTCGTAGAAACCAAGAAATGCTTGATTTTTCCACAAAAAGAACTGCTCTAACTGATTCCCTTTTCACAAATACAATCGATGAGAGGAAAAGTGAAAACTGCTTTCATCGAGAAGGTTACAAAACCTACCCTCCCCCCACAAACAAAAAGCAAACAAAGAACATGACGTATATGGACGAATCGATTTGCTTTACGACACAAAATGGTTAAGTAACCATAATATTCTGCTTGTCACTACATGTGTTCAAATGTTACTCTTTTAGTAAGTCTAGTCGTGGAAGAAGATCGAAAACATAATCAGAATCTTCCAAACTATAATAAAAAAAAGTTGCTTATTAATTAGTTGTGATTTTGTAAATTTTATTAAAAAACAAGCAATTATTAAAATGTTCACTGTCTTGAAAACTCTTACAATTTCCAAATTCAATACATTTCTTATCAAAATATGGTTTTTAAATTCTTTTATCATTTGTATATCTTTTTCTCCCCACCTCTCACTCCCTCGCCCCCTCCCCCTCTCTCTCCCCCTCTCTCTCTCTTTCCCTCTCTTTCCTTCGCTTTATATATTTCCGATTGTTAATTCTTTTGCTGAAACCTCCTGAAATCACGTCATCGTAGTTCGTGTTATCACAGTTCATTTCCCAT
The DNA here is from genome assembly GCF_001194135.2 of Octopus bimaculoides. Lineage (NCBI taxonomy): Eukaryota > Metazoa > Mollusca > Cephalopoda > Octopoda > Octopodidae > Octopus > Octopus bimaculoides. Next base: position 22,664,499 of record NC_068989.1, read on the forward strand.
CCCTGTACTTCTGTAGAAGTGTGTTTATATCGGCTATTAACATTAACATAAATGAATACATATGTCAACGGAAAAGAAGTTATGAAATCATGTGTTCCAACAAACAATAAATTCTTCGATATGATTTTTTTTTTCAGTACATTCCCTAACATTTTTATGATGCCTTTAAAAAAGTCACTTTTAACGCTAGAGATTTTGGCTCTGCAATCTTTTTTTAAATAAAAGCATTTGATTTTTTAAAATTACAAACTAACGATCGAATAACAAAACAAAATAAATTAATACACATACGCTTTAAATCCAAACGAAATATATTTAAATACAAAATAAAATATATTCATATACATTTATTAAATGAAAACTATATTTATACACTTTCAACGTGATTTATTCAACTTAAATCAAATCATGGATGCTCAAAACTCTGTAATCGACTAGTCCCCTCTGTATTCGATGTAATCGACTAGTCCCTTCCCCTATGCCTTTAGTAGAAAGAATTATTATTATTATTATTATTATTATTATTATTATTATTATTATTGAGTGAGAGAGCAGTGCATGCCATCAAAGTGACACTGGGGTAAAATATACGAAGCCCATTATACCCATCATGACTACCCGTCTGATAAGGGTACACCAGGCACATGCATCACAACCATATGTGCGCGACATGGTGATCTCATATCAAGATAAACAGCGCATGACCTCGCAGGTGGGGCCCAGTTAGAATTTTCTTCAGGTCGAGTAGCCCATCCCGCTCAAAAGGTCCCTGAATAAGGTTTGTTTAAGGATATTGAGCAAATCACCCATGTTTCCAAAGTTGAATTATTCAAACCCCAAAGAATTCCTCTCAACATATGGCTATGATGCTCCCCCACTACTTCTGCTCGTGATCAGAGATGCACATATCGTCGGCCACCAAGGGACATGCTCAATTGGTTAAGGTCAAACAAATGACAAGCAAATCTGTGATACTGAGCAGAATATTTGCTGTAGCCCATCTTTTATACCAAGACAAAACAATGTACATGATAACACTTCCAATCAATTAAGATCAGAAACCATGAGAGCCACTGCATGGTACTGCATCCGGGCATTATTATTATTATTATTATTATTATTATTATTATTATTATTATTATTATTATTATTATTATCATTATTATTATTTTACTTCTCAGAGCTCTCGGTCTTACTTGTTCTGGTTGATTCTGAGAGAACCAACACCAACCTGTTGTCAGAAGTTTCACAGGGTCTCTTTCTGCAAATCATAAGTTTTGGTACCAGGATGTTAACTTATTGTGGAAGTCACTCAACACCTAAGCACAAATCTCAAAATCTTAGCTGTCCCCAATAGAGCAGTTTTTGGTGCGGCCTACTCTGCCCTCATGTAAATTTCAATTTCTCCGACATATTTCTCGAACCTGATTCTTAGTGCTCTGAGTGCCCCTGCAACTGGTGAGGTAACAGCTGCTCTCCTAATTGCCAACATTCTTGCAATTTTGTCTTTTAGTAATCTGTATTTCTCCATCTCTTCTAGCTCTTGTCATCTACGCGTACATTTCCAGGTATGGCGATATCTATGATTCTTGGTTCCCCCCACTAAAAAAAAAATTATTATTATTATTATTATTATTATTATTATTATTATTATTATTATTATTAGGCTGAATCGTTTGCACGCCGGGCGAAATACTTCGCGATATTTCGTCTGTCTTCATGTTCTGAGTTCAAATTCCACCGAGGTCGACTTTGCCTTTCATTCTTTCGGTGTCGATAAATTAAGTACCAGTGAAACACTGGGGTCGATGTAATCAAGTCATCCTCTCCCCCAAAATGGCTGCCCTTGTGGAAAATTTTGAAACCATTATTATTATTATTATTATTATTATTAATATTATTATTATTATAACTACTACTACTACTACTACTACTACTATTATTATAATTATTATTATTATTATTATTATTATTATTATTATTAGAACTTCGTACAAAAGCTATGCGGTATTTCTTTCGGATGTTTAGGTTCTGAGTGCAAATGCTGCCGAGATCAACTTCTACTTTCATCCTTACAGGGGTCGGACAAAATAAAGTGCCACTCAAGTAATGAGGTTGATATAATGTGTCCGGTGTTGAAAATTACTGGAGTCGTTGAATGTTCTGATCGTCCCAAAATTGTTGTTTCTCATCCCGTGTGGTTAGTAGCTTCTGTTTGCTTGCTAAAGTTTTAACCTTCCTTTCTATGTTGTATTACGTATTTGCTTCCCCTTATTCATTGTCGTTTCTGTGAACCTTCCATATGACACGTTTTATATTATGCAGTTAAGCCCTTGAGGTCAAAAAAGAAATTCTAATAATTATTGTTTTTATCATTTGTATTGAAGAAATACCAGATATTTTCTCTTGTGTTATGTTAAGACATTGTATTTTTACTTAAAAGCATAAGACATTGCCATTCATGTCATAACAATATCAATCGTTTTTATTTCTTGTGAGTTTTATTTACACAATATAGTACAAGGAATGACAATCGTTCCTCGTTACGGGGTGCTTGTCGATGTGTTTAGAAAATTACAAAATTCAGTTTATCAAATTCACAGCACGGGTCTTTGTTGATTTTAAATATTCAGAAAATTTATACATTAAAAAAGAAATCCAAAATAGAATGTGTTATCTTTGAAAATTAAAACATAAGCAAACTAGTAATGTAAACTTTCAGTGAAGAAAAGGCTCCACAGAATCATTCAATTTAAAAAGAAGCTGAAAAGACAAATAACTAAAAGACGAAGACAGAACTTTCTATAGGAATACATAAATATGAAAAGATATTTTATTAACTGAAAGACGAACATAGTTGTATAAAAAAAATAAGCGCAATGATATCAGTTAATCCAAAAGCCTGTAAGTAGTTCGGCATCGTGCACTGTCCGTCAGTTTGACTTCTACAGGGTGTTCACAAAGACTGGGTACATGGAGTAAATAAAATCATAACATAAACAATTAAATATAAGAAATAATAATTTCTTAAAGTATGTGTTAATCCCCATGTACCCAGACTTTGTGGACACCCTGTACATTAAATGCATAAGCCGTTTAATCCGATGCTTAAAGATACTTAATCAGTCAATTATTTCCATGCTAAAACCATGAACTCGTAAAACTCTTTCGGTGATCAGGTAGCTTTGTGTGGAGAACTAAAAGACTTACACATTTCTAGAGTCGTCATCACTGCAACCAAACATCATACTAACTTCCCCAAAACCATTGCATATCTTTTATTCGTCTTCCTGCAATAATCATTGGACTGGAGTCAAAATGGGGTACCAACTTGAAAAGTCTATCGACTCTATTTGTCTATTGACTCTGTTTGTCGAGTCACTGAGTTGTGAGGGTATAAACGAACCAATATATATATTTTACCTTTTACTTGTTTCAGTCATTAGTCTGCGGCGACCATGCTGGAGCACTGCCTTGAAGAAATTTTTAATCGAATGAATCAACCTCAGTACCTTTTTACTATCGATCGCTTTGCCGAATTGCTAAGTTGCGGGGATGTAAAACATCAACACTGGTTGTCAAGTGGGGGACATACACAGACACCTCCGCGCACGCGCGCGCACACATACACAGACAGACAGATAGGCAGGCAGGCAGACAGACAGGCAGACAGACATACAGACAGACAGACAGACAGATAGATAGATAGATAGATAGATAGATAGATAGATAGATAGATAGATAGATAGATACGACAGGCTTCTTTCAGTTTCCGTCTTCCGAATGCATTCGCAGGCTTCGGTATGCCCGAAGTTATAGTTGAAGACACTTGCCCAAGGTGCCATGCAATGGGACTGAACTCCAAACCATGTGGTCGGAAAGCAAGATTCTTACCACACAGCTATGGCTATCGATGTGAGACATGAAAACGATCAGCGGAAAAAGACAATTAAATTGAACTCCTCTTATCAGCTATAGGCATCAGAAACAGCATAGTTTCGGTGTTTTAAAGTCCAAAGGCTTTAAGCCATACCTACACCAGTTATTGTAAGTATTATGGTTCCGAGAAACATTACAAAGAGAAACACTTTGAACATTGAAGACAGCAAAATACGAATAAGATGGAATATTTCAGACAGATGAATGTAACATATCAATAACAAAATATATTTCATTTTTTCGATTAAGAGCAGAAAACAACATAGATATCGAAACAGAGCTAGCGCGAAGGAAAATATAAATATGACTTTCGTTGCTTTACAAACATAAGATAGGACAGGAATTAAAGAACGTACGACTCAGGTGGTATTCACGAAAAGAAAGGCAAATGAAGGAAACGGATTTTGTGACAGACCAGCAATAACAGCAGCAGCGATATTCAAGAAAGAAATTGGATAAAGGAAACTGAAAGAGAGACAAAACAGACGATAAAGAGAAAGTAAAGGAAGAGTAAGTACCAACGAGAACAGATAAAATGATACGACAGACGTCCACATTGTTTCCGTCTACCGAATTCACTCACAAGGCGTTGGTCGGTCTGGAGTTATAGCAGAAGACATTTGCCGAAGGTCCTGCACTGTGGAACTGAATCCGAAACCATATAAATTGTAAAGTAAACTTCTTAACCACACAGCAATGGGTTTGTTGAAGTTTTGGAAGTTTTCTTCCTTGACATATGTGATAGTAATGTTCATTAACTCTAATGGATTTCCTTCTCATTGTGGTTATAGTAAAATTAAAAAATGCACTTGTTTCACCCTATCAAATGTGGCAGCCCGCACTTAACTATAATTTCTAATTACAAGGTAAATTCATCGAAGTAATGAAACGACTACTAAGTGATTTCTCTGCTTAGCAGAAATAATAGTTAAATCTTTATCAAATCACAGTCTATCTCTATTGTTTAAAGTCACAGACATGTTGGATAAGTTTAAATATATATAT
>NC_068989.1:22669456-22674176 GCF_001194135.2 Octopus bimaculoides
CTATCTATCTAAATATACATACATACACAAATATATACACGAATAAACATATATATATACATACATACACAAATATATACACGAATAAACACACACACATATTATGTTATATTATATTATATTATATTAGAGGGAAAGGAACAACAAAAACCAAGGCAGGACAGGTATTTCAAGTCCTTTAGAATAATTAATTAAGGTAAGGTGAATTTGAAGTCTTACAGCTGTTTCTGGGATATCCCAAGTGATAGGCTAACAGGTCGGTACACTGGGTATTCCGTCATCATACATACTCACCTTGTCTCTGATGACGGAGTACCCAGGGTACGGACATGCTAGCCTATCACTTAGGATATCCCAGAAACAGCTGTAAGACCTCAAATTCACCGTACCCTAATTAAATATTCTAAATGACATGAGATACCTGTCCTGACTTGGGTTTGTTGCCCTTTTCCCTCTTATATAACATATATTTGCTAACTCGGAAGCCTGATACGGATCCTTAGCTCCAGCCTCAGCTGTGAACTTGGAACCTAAGGGATGAGCAATTATAACTCTTAGCGTACCTATTCTTTTAGTGAACTAAACCCCACATACATCTGTGTGTGTGTGTGTGTGTGTGTGTGTGTGTGTGTGTGTGTGTGTGTGTGTGTGTGTGTGTGTGTGTGTGTGTGTGTGTGTGTGTGAAATCTATTTTCTTAGTTCTCAATCACAGCAGACACAAAGTAACTGAACAGCTGAGAGTTTCGTGCATGGCTCTGATCACTTAAGCAGTTTTATACACGAAACTTTCAGCCCTTAAGTCACTTTTATCTTCTACTTTTTAGAATAATAGATTATATATATATATACTCGTGTATTGAGTTCTATTCATCCTCTTTGTTCAACCATAGCCATGTATAAACTATACAAACAGTAGGTTTTGAGAGAGGAAAAAAAAATACACAATAAGATATATATTGAGAAACACCTAAATAGAAACTAAAACTAAATAACAGATATGAAAGGGCATTAACAGTTGGCTTAGTTTTAGATATAACGACGACCTAAGCCGTAACAGAAGTGTGTAGCATGGAGTACGTAAATATTTACAAGAAGTGAAAAAATCACCTTCAAAAGCATCGAAAATAGCTACTGGCTGAATGCAATATTCTTTAGAAAGGTCACTTGATCTTTTCACAACGCTTGGTTGCTTCCTTTAATGGCATGCGTGTATAAGGAGAATGTGAATTAATGGGAGTCGCAATAGAAGATATAGTTTGTGTCAAAAATCGTTAGGAACATATTTCTCACTGTTTAAAATTTTTATTTATAGGCGCGGGCATGGCTTTGTGGTAGGGAGTTTAATTCCCAACTACATGCTTATGAGTTCAGTCTCATTGCGCACCTTGGATAAGTTTCTTCCACTATAATTCCGGGTCAACTAATTTTCTTAGTGAACTTCGTAGGCGGAAACTGAAAGAATCCCAATACATACATAACATGTGCACACGCTACTATTGAACTGTGAGGATGAGTGGTCAACGACACATTGGTGGATAAATATACTTTATCTGTGGTTTCACAAGACAACCAATGGTTTCATGCCGAAAAGACCTCCACAATTGGAAATGTCGGTTTACAGACTATACAGGATTCAAAATAAGTATAAAAGCATGTGTGTGTCTTTATGCTGGTCTCACACCACCACTTGGCAACCGGTGTTGGTTTGTTTATGTCTCTGTAACTTCAGGGTTCACCAAAAAGTGACCGATAGAATAAATACCAGACTTGAAAATAAGTACTAGGGTTGATTTATTCGACTAAACTCTTGAAAGCGATGCCCCAGCATGGTCGCAGTCCAATGTGTGAAACAAGTAACAGATTAAAGTAAACTTGTTCATTTCATATAACAATGTTCACTAAGGAAAGCGATTAGGAATGCCAGCTGACAGAATCGTTTGCTCGCTCGGTTAAATGCTTAACGGTTTTACGTTCGTCTTTACGTTCAGAGTTCAAATTCCGCAGAGGTCGACTTTGCCTTTCATCCTTTTGGGGTCGATGAATTAAGTACCACTGAAACACTGGGGTCGATGTAGTCGACAAGTCTCCTCCTTGTGCCTTCAGTAGAAATTATTATTATTATTATTATTATTATTATTATTATTATTGTTATTATTATTATTATTTTTATTATTATTATTATTATTATTATTATTATTATCTATTTATTTATTTATTTATTTATTTATTGTGTAGAAGCTCGATATTATTTGCTTCCGCTGCAGAGCTGACACATTTTAAGATATGCATTTACACACAGTTTCGCTTTGTTTGCTCTCCGATCCTCTTAAGAATCATCTTCCTGAATATATATAAAACAAAATTTTATATAAAGTTACCCAAGGTTTTGCACCCACAAAGCCAAGCCTTGTAGACAGCTCATCAGACTCTTTACGAATACAAAATTTTAAAATATCTACGTCGCAGATGAGAGGAAACGCTCAGAACTCGAGGAATATGAAAAAAATGTTAATGAGTACGGGTTATTTCCCCTTAATCAGAGGGAAAAAAGCCTTTATGGACTCGAAGGGGTCTAACGAGCAAACGGGGAGATCCAATTTTCTTGTAAGTAGCGCTTGAAGTTGATACATTTAGAAAACACTTCTTTATGGCTGTTTAATGCGCCAGGATTCTTATAGTCTTTAAGAATATTGGCTCTCTCCGTGATGCAGATCTTGCAACGGCCACTTGCATTAATATACGGGCCCGGATAATCAATTACTTTCCACCTGATATCACGCGGGGTTTCTTGATCTTTGATGTGCTACACATGGTGGGCCAGGGTCGTGACAAACCGTCATTCTGGGACTCTGAAGAATGACTCGCCGAAACAATATATTTATATACATGTGATGTGGCCCTATTCGCACTCCTGGTAGCATATGGCGTGGGGCTGGTCATCCCATCTGTGTCGAAGATGAATGTTTGGTCCTCATCTAGTGGCGGAACTGGGAACGGCACACACCTCCTCCAAGTTGTTGGTTCTGGATAGGTCATTATTTGTAGTTGTGGCGTTTGTACTGGTCACTCTATCTGCATCTATGGTTTGTTCATTATCCGTGACGGTGGTACCGAGATCATCGGAGGCGTTTTCTGTGATGCTGGTCCTGGCTTGGTTATTATCTCTGGGCATGGCAACTGTATTGGCATGAGACCTGGTTAATCTGCCAATAATATTTCTGTTCGATGTTACATCACTGTTATTACGGATATTAGGTCTAGATATCACGAAGCCTCTTAAATGACCCCTTCAACCTCGTATCGGTTTCCTACTGGACAGTTATTATATACCCTGCAAGAGCAACCTGCCTCCTCCCTTGTATTATGGGTACCTGATAAAATGTTTTTTACTTTGAGTGTACAACTAAAGGAGACTCTTAGATTGTGCCTGTTAAACAAATACCTGTATTTATGTGCGTGTGTGTATAATGTTTGTTTATTAATCTAAGAGAAATCTTTCCGACACAAGTCTTGACGTTGAGAGAGAAGGGTGGAGCAAATCAAACCACGATTCTACAGCGCTTCCTTTTCCGACTGCTAGGGCCAGGCAAGTGGGAGATGCGGTCTTTAAACCTACTCGATGCCAGTGCCTTGATGCCAGGACTTGCCTGTCTCATGCGGCCCGCCTGTCTCATGCGGCCCGCCTGTCTCGTGCGGCCCGCCTGTCTCATGCGGCCCGCCTGTCCCATGCAGACCGCATCTCGAAAAAAGTTGTCCATACATAATATAAAGGGTCTCGTGTTGGTCACATTTATTCGGCAACTTTCGTTAATTCTTAGTTTATGCTTCCTTCCTCGACCTAATTATGTAACTCCTTTGTTTCTCTTCAAGAAAGATTCTAATCGCTCACTGGTCCATCTTGTAATATCACCCTCAGACCACGTACACAGCATTGTCATTGGTGTGTGTGTGTGTGGGGGGGGGGTAAATGCTTGTGGGCATACAGTTTCATCTAGAATTTACGAATGAACGAACAAGAAACAAAGGAAGACATAAAGAAAGAGAGAGTGATGGGGGAAATTTTCTGTTGAGCATTCAGCGTAAAGATTGTGTTACAAACAACGCAAGATGCTGGATAGTCCTTTTCAAACGATGAATCATTATAAAAGGCACCTACAACAAACGAAATCATAAAATTTTAGAATAAATAAATAAATAAATAAAATAACGATGCAGGACAAAAGGAAGAAAAAAGAACAAAAATCAAATAATTATGGAGCTTATAAAACAAACATAGAAAAACATATACCGGAAGGAAAATACGACATAAACACTAACGACATTAATACCAGTCGTCGTCGTCGTCGTCGTCATCGTCGCTGACGTCTTTATCACCACCGATATCATTATCATCATCATCTTCATCATCATCATCTTCATCATCATCATCTTCATCATCATCATCATCATCATGTCATCATTATCATTGTAAACAAGCAGGAGGAAGATGTTACAAAAACGCTGTGAGGATGCGCAACAATTTGCTTGATATTAAAAAAATGTCATAAACACAGTTGAATGGTTATAAGTGCTTTGCAGACGATACCAAAATGGCGACGTTTGGGTAGCTTACAGAGATAGATACGTAATGAGTAATCATACGTATATACATACACACATATATATATGTATATATATGTATATATATATATATGTATATATATATATATATATATATATA
>NC_068989.1:22674596-22677628 GCF_001194135.2 Octopus bimaculoides
AACATCGCTTGACAACCGATGATGGTGTGTTTACGGCCATGTAACATAGCGGTACGGCAAAAGACCCCGATAGAATAAGTACTAGGCTTACAATAAGTCCTGGGGTTGATTTGCTCGACTAAAGTCAGTGCTCCAGCATGGCCGCAGTCAAATGACTGAAACAAGTAAAAGAATAAAAAACTAAAAGAATATATATATATTATCATTATTTATTATTATTATTATTATTATTATTATTACATATATACACATAGATAGATAGATAGATAGATAGATAGATAGATAGATAGATAGATAGATAGATATCGCTATGTAGACATACATAAATACATATTTACTATATACACCTACTTAAACACACGCACAGACACACACACAACATATAATATTTATATGTGTATATAAGTATGTGTGCGTACGTGAGTCTGTAAGTGCGCGTGCACGTGTGTAGTTGTAATAAATATAAGGCACGTCTACAGATAATAACAGGAGGTGGAGTGTAAATGGTTGAGTGGGCGGTGAAACCTGTCATGAGAAATGATGAGATTAAGAGGAAAAGCGAAAGAGAGGGAGTGGCTGTGTATAGAGAAAGAAAGAAAGAAAGAAAGAAAGAAAGATTCAAACGGTGGGATGGGAGGAAAATAAGAATAAATATTCATATGTCCGCACGTACACAGAAACCAACACAAACAAGACGCACGTTATATAAGCGTTGTCCAGTTACCACATAAGAAAATTATTCTACCTGTACAGAATTATACTGTCACCGAATACGTATCTCACTTTCACCATCGTACTTCATCAAAATGCACTGGTTACACATACGTAAATAACACACACACACACACACACGAGCTGGCAGAAACGTTAGCGAAATGCTTAGCGGTATTTCGTCTGCCGCTACGTTCTGAGTTCAAATTCCGCCGAGGTCGACTTTGCCTTTCATCCTTTCGGGGTCGATTACGCACTGGGGTCGATATAATCGACTTAATCCGTTTGTCTGTCCTTGTTTGTCCCCTCTGTGTGCAGCCCTTTGTGGGTAGTAAAGAAATAACACACACACACACACACATTACATACATGCACGCACTGACATGTGCACATTCGCTATTATAACACATAGAAGTACTTGTAAGCTTTCGCTTCGATAAAAATACGAACCCAGTATCAGTATGTATGTCTTTTTTTTTTTCTGTTTTTAATTATTTGAAGTCTTCCGGTGAGGAAGAGGCTGCTTTCTAAAAAAAGTCACAAAACTCAATCGTTGAAATGTTGATATCAAAAGCAATATCACATTTTGAACTTGGAGAAAGTCTTGCATATTTTTACCGTTTCGCTTAGAGTAAAATTGTGAAATACGAGTGTCAACTGTTTGGCTTCATACTCCGAAAACACGACCATTCCCAGAGTATCACTTAAGTATTATTCACGAAACCGAATGCACTAATTATTATTAATGTGAATTTATAATCTGGATATAGAAGTAGAGGCGTAGCTAGGTTCTAGAGTTAGGGTGAGCGAGCACATAAAAAAAAGGCACCGTAACACATACCAAACAATTTTAAATTCATATCTCTTATATTACGCGAAATATTTCATTAGTTATAATATACATAATTGCATTCTACATCCACTAATTTCATGTTCAGTAACAATGTCATTATGTATAAAACTTACAAGTATTGATATAGGTGACACGTGAAAAAGATGAAACTCCACGGGATTGTCCAGTGTCAAGAGGTTATGACGACAGGGTTTGTTTTGGTTCTTCAGATGTCAGCGGATATCAACACATCACAAGAGATTGAGCAGACAGTTCTAAAAACACGGGAGGTTGGGTCATATAAAGTACTGACTCCATCAAGTTTTTTCCAAGGCCGTGCGATTTACAAAAATAAGATTTGACTTTTATCGCATAAGTAAAAAAAAATTGTTGAAACGGCACCAATTTTGAAAATGTGCTCAGGGTAGGACAGTCGCTCCACTGGCTCTCCTATAGGCTACTCCACGGTAGAGAAACTGAAGGTTTCGACTCAATTGTCCATAGTAACCTTTTTTTCTCTTTCATCGTCGAAGAAATATTCACATTATCAAACCAGCTGACTTCTAAAACGGTACACACTTTTTTTGTTTGTCCCAAACAACAATATCCAGCCTTTTATGTTTGCACTTGCTATAGGCGTAGGAGTGGCTGTGTGGTAAGTAGCTTGCTTACTAACCACATGGTGCCGGGTTCGGTCCCACTGCGGGTAAGTGTCTTTCTGCAACTTTTCGCTATTCCCCACTAGGTTCATACATTTATTTTCGTTGTTGCTTTGTTTTGTTTTTCCAGCAGGTACTGCCTGAGAAACACTGTATGACAATCAAAGGCTGTCTGCTTCTAACGTCCTCGAGTGGGTGACAGAATCAAAAGCTTTCTAATAGTCCAGATACTTTGAAAGCGGGTTACTATGCCGCCGCACTTCCTACTTAACAGTTTTGTTGATCAACAATTGCTCAGCACGTCCCTAAATTCCCTTTTCCCCAGCTCCTTTTTCTGCTGTGATGACATTATTATTTTCACAATGATATTCGATGAATAGGTTTCAAAAGGCTATGTATATTTTATACATTAAACTCTGGCATATGTATATATGCACGTATCTCTTCCTAGTAAGTGCTTAGTGTTTATTTTGATTGGCTGTCTACTCGGTGACAAGGATGTAAAGAGAAGTTGTGTATATACATATGAGTATGCATATATATGTGTGTGTGAGTGTGTATATATACATATGTACATATATGTGTGTGTGTGTATCTGCAATTATTTGGTAAGTGGTGATGAATTTTACAATCTGTAAATAATAATACTATTTCATAAGGTTAAAGCTTATAAGCGATCACCGTCCATTGACTAACGTAATGATCTAATATTGGGGCATATAAGCTCTCGACGTACGGCAAAGCCTACTTTTTCCGTCGAGGATTTATATGCCCCAATATTAGATTATTTACCCCTTAATCAATGCACAGTGATTGCTTAGAAGCTTTAA
>NC_068989.1:22677638-22680109 GCF_001194135.2 Octopus bimaculoides
TAATAATAATAATAATAATAATAATAATACATACATACATACATACATATATATATATATATGAATCGTCGGTAAAACATAAATCCGAAATAGAAGCACACTGTAAGTTATTATATAATATAGTAATTACTCTATAATATATATATATACATATATATATATGTATGTATGTATGTATGTATATCTGCAACAAAATAAAATTTTGAATTAAAAGCAGCTCTAGTGATGTAAACATTACACAATTCAAAGCCATTTTGTTGTCAGCACGTTTTTAGTTGATTCGAAGGGGTTTATATTTTTATATGCTGAATCCCAAAATGGAAAATTTTTTTGTCATCATGCCTAGATTTTAAGATACTAAACCCCACAATCATCAATGGGTGATATGCGTATATTTTAAGATATTCAATTTTCCCTTGGGCAACAAAATGAATACACTGAATATTCATGCTTTTTATGTGCATAGGACAGCAGAGCCAGGAGAAAACATGGGGTGATCAAAGAATGACTGAAGCGAACAATAGTTTCAAGGTATTTTAATGTGTTTGAAGAGCCTTTAGTTCAACTGGGCAAAAAAATCCTCCTTCCTCCAATCAATATCAAACTTGGCATTATGAAGCAGTTTGTTAAAGCTCTGGATAGGGATAGATCACTTTATCTGCACCACATTTCTCGGTCTGAGCAGTGAAAAAATAAAAGCTGGAGTATTTGATGGGCCTCAAATCAGAAAATTGAGGAAAGATGGGAACTTTTCAATGAACTGAATTGAAGCAGTAGTATGGAATTCATTTGTAGTAGTTGTAAATGATTCTCTGGACAATAAGAAAATAACCAACTATGCCGAAACAGTCAACAGCATGCTGAAGGTCTTTCAGAAATTGGGAGCAAAAATGAGCATAAAACTGCACTATTTCCACAGTTACATTGATAAATTCCCTGAAAATCTTGGGGACACGAGTGATGAGCAGGGAGAACGTTTCAATCGGGACATAAAAATCAATGGAACAAAGATATCAAGGTAGATGAGGTTTATACATGATGGCAGACTATTACTATTCAGTGCTCAAGAATATCATCCAAACGCAAATTCAGAGGAAATTAAGCTTACGTAATTTGTCAGAAAATTTAAGATTTTTACTAGTTTTTTTTTTCAGTAAAATTTTTAGAAAACATTCTGATTTTGAAGAAAAACCAATTCATTGAAGAGAAATCAATTTTTTTTGAAAAAAAAACAACCCAATTTTTATGCTATACTTTGTTCCTCATAAGCTGTTTTATTGAAAAATCAATGAAATTTTATGGATCCAGTATCTTAAAATCTTGATGAAATGATAATAAATGATTGCCATTAAAGGATTCTGCATGTCAAAAAACTCTTAGTTTAGGACCAAATTTTTTGACGACAAATGAAAACATTTTTCTTTTTTGTTGTTGTTGTTGGTGGTGGTGGTGAACTGAGATTACAGATGAAAATACGGTAACTCCGCGAACTTACTGTCTGCAAACAATACAGTTAATGCGTTAGCACTTATAGAAAAAGATCTGCAAGTTTTTGCTAATAATCATGACCCTAATCGTGAGTGAAACATAAATTCACAAGAGGGTTTTGCAATGAGCTCAGTTCCTACACTGAGTAGTAGAAAGAGATGATGCAGCATAAACATTTTGGGTAAGTTCTTCACAACTCCAGTAGATGTTCATGATGAACTAGAAAATAGTATCCTTCATTCTCCCAGTAAATTTCATTCCAGCACTACTCCTCACACAGGAACCAGCATCTTTTAAGCCAAGAACGTACCTTATGGTGACATTATGGTTTTTATTTATTTCCTAATATCATTCTCTTCAAATGTATTTATCTATATATATTGTACTACTTATGTTTAGAAATTATGAAATTTTCATTGTCATTTTTATGCACAAAAATGATCATGTTACTAGTTTTTTGTTCTTTTTGTTTTTTACACAAAAATATCAGTTGGAACGCATCTCACTTTGTAACATGAAAATCAGTGAAAAAGTTAATTTCGTGTTACGTGATCCCGCATCGTGGTAAGATTTTCAGCAACACGTTGATTCTGCAACGCAAGGGTTTCCTGTATATCACATAATTTGTATGCATTTAGTTAATTGTACTTTAGACACTGGATATTTGGGATTATATGCAACACTCGAAGAAATAACCCCCAACCCCTAATACATCAAGATCATCCGATTAACTCCAACTTGACCAGATTAAAACAGTTCGATTTTCCCATTGTAATATGAAGCAGACATCACAGATGAGAGGCGCTGACAGTCTTACTTTTCACTCTTTTACATTTGCTTGTGTTTCAATTATTGGACTGCGGTCATGCTGGAGTACTATTTTGAAGGGTTCAATCAATCAAATCGGCATCCATTATTCATTTTCAAGTATGGTACTTATTCTATCGATCTCGTTTTTTTTTTTTTTTTTTTTTTTTTTTTTT
>NC_068989.1:22680479-22681126 GCF_001194135.2 Octopus bimaculoides
CACACACACACACACACACACACACACACACACACACACCACACAACAGACACACACACATGCTTGCGCGCGCGCACACACACTCGCTCTCTTTCACATAGATAGATAGATAGATAGATAGATAGATGATGATAATGGTGGTGGTGGTGGTGGTGGTGGTGGTGGTGGTAGTGGTGGTGGTTTTGGTGGCGACGGCGGCGGCGGCGGTGGCGACGATTGTGACCGTGATAATGATGATGGCAGTTCTTCGTGTCCGAAGGTCATGGAGGAAGAATGGCTTACTATTTAGCGGCTACGTGTAAATCCAGCCTTGAAGGGCAGGCTCATATCCTTAGTTGTCATCGTTGATAACTGAGGGTTTGACAAGAAAAGTAGAGAAATGTCATTACGGTCAGGTGTCGTATCGAATATTCCATGATGTGTTATTATGTTGTGTGTACGAAGCCGAGTTCGGAAATTAGCGATTTGCAGATAACAGTCTTATTGAAGATTCATAAATTTTGAATATCATCATTGTTGTTGTTGCTGGGGGTGGTGGTGTTGGTGGTGGTGGTGGTGGTGGTGGTGGTAGTGACTATGATGGTGGTGATGGCTAAGGTGGCGTTGGTGGTGCTGCTGCTTCTGGTGGTGTAGTGATGGTGGTGGTG
>NC_068989.1:22681136-22685170 GCF_001194135.2 Octopus bimaculoides
TGCCCTTGTTGTTATTGCAATTATCATCATCATCATCATCATCATCATCATCATCATCACCATGATCATCATCATCATCATCATCATCATCATCGTTCTTACACAAAAGCTATTTATTGCCCTCCGATTTAATTAGCGGAGAGGTTATCTGAAACAAGTATCCTCAAAATCTCAAGATTCTTTTCTTAGTATTCTTAAAGAATACAAGATGACACTTCTTTGCTGCCAGTCGACAATACGCGTCTCAATTCCATTATCGTTCAGCCTCTTAGGAAACAGTTTGGATGGAGTGTGGCAAGTGCATCAATTAGCACGGGGATAATTTTCAACCTTATTTTTCACAACTTCATCTCTCTGGGTAGATTCTGATCTTAATATTCATTTAAGTATTATACAAAATATTATTATTAATCATTATTATTATTATTATTATTATTATTATTATTATTATTATTATTATTATTATTATCATCATCATTATTATTATCATCATCATCATCATCCTCATCATCATTACCATTATTATTATTATTATTATTATTATTATTATTATTATTAGTAGTAGTAGTAGTAGTAGTAGTAGTAGTAGTAGTAGTAGTAGTAGTAGTTAAGGTAGCGAACTGGTAGAACAGTTAGCACGTCGGGTAAAATGCTTTGCGGCATTTCATCCGTCTTTATGTTCTGAGTTCAAATTCCTCCGATGTCAACTTTGCCTTTCACTTTTTCGGGATCTATAAATTAAGTACCAGTCAAATACTGGGGTCGATGTGATCGACTATCCCCCTCCCCGCAAATTCCAGGCCTTGTGCCTATAGTAGATGTTATTGTTATTATTATTACGTTTTATATTTTAGCCTGATTTTGAGGCTGACAGTATCAGCTGTTCACTACCAGTGAACTAAGGTAGCACCTCTTATTCTTCGAGGACCTTCGGGAGTATTCGAGCGGTTCCAAGCAGTGCTGTTTTCTGCAAGTGCTCCACCAATTATTGCAGCCCCTATTTGTTCCATGTACTTTTCGAGATTTTTGCCCACTGTTCCCAGGGCTCCGACAATTATTGGTACTACTACCACCTCTTTCATCGACCACAACTGCTTAACATCCCAAGCTAACCTGTCATATCTCTCGACTTTTCTAGAGTAGAAAAGATTATTATTATTATTATTATTATTATTATTATTATTATTATCATCATTATTTTAAAAATAAAATGTGATCCATTGTCTTCTACTGAACCGGGGTCATCCCTTGACCCTAGGGTCACAGCAGGTCCTCATCTCATGGAGAGTATAGGTGTAAAATGTGTGCGGAACCTAGCAACACTATTTTCTGAAGTTCTCCCACGTTAACACTACAAGAGAGTTTGTTGAGCTGCTTATCAAGGCCCTTTTTAATTAGTCCTAACGCTCCAATCACCACTGGGACCTAAGGCTAGTAACTATGTTACAACGATAGCAATTTTCTGAAGAGATGCACAGTTGAGGTTTGCGCCATCTTTTGAACAACCTGTTGTAGTTTTTCTGAATTAAATCCTGTTGTGATGGTCTTGTAAGATAATTCTAATTGGAGGATGGCTCTAACACCCACTTTTCGAGGAAAGTAGATTTGGATGACGCATCTTGTTTTGATGTCCACTCATTGGAGTTCATTTATATTCCTGTTAATTATATTATATCCATACCGTACCACTGGAGCAGCAAATAAATTATTGGTTCAAATCCTATTCTGAGAATTCAGTTCTGTTTTCAGAATCAGTCTCACTCTCTTATAATATTCGTTGCTGATTCTTTCCTTCATGGTGCTGTGTTGGATCTCTTTCCCCTTCCTTTATTCCCAGATATTTGTATGCTCCACCTTGGTCTAATTCTTTGATAAAAGCGTTATGGACGATGTAGAAATGAGTTTTCCCCGTTTAAATCTTGCTTTGGCAGCGCACTTATTCAAGCCAATTTCCACGTTAATATTGTCACTAAAACTTTTCACAGTTGTTAGTAATCCCTCTAGATCGTTATTATATTTTGCATATAGCTTGAGGTCTTCCATATAAAAGAGATGTGATTCTGTCAAACATTTTGTGTCCATATTGTGTACAGTTCAATTCATGCGACAGAGGTAAGTGTGCTAAACAAAAAAGCAATGGGATAACGAATCTCCTTGAAATACACCTTGATTAATCTTGATACTAATGAATCTTAATACTTATGATTGAGGTACAGTTTTATGTACCACATGCTCATACTTTGGCGCAGAAAACCTTTAATAATTGGTGATATTTTGTATTAGTCTAGAGCTTTAGCGATTCGCGGGTGAGAGACACTATCGAATGTCTTTCGGTAATCTATCCAAGTTGTACTATGATTATGACTTTTAGAGAAGCAATTTTCAAGTATCATTCGGTTAATCAGAAGTTGATCTTTGCAGCCATAGGAATTCCTATGGCAACTCTTTTGCTCTAAATGCAAAATGTCATGTTGGTCGAGAAATTAGTGTGCGCGCTCCATTAGAAATGATGTCAATATTTTGTAAGTGATCGATAAAATAAGTACCAGTTGAGCACTGGGGTTGACGAAATCGACTTCCCCCGTAATTGTTGGTCTTATGGCAAAATTTGAAACCAGTATTTTATCAGTGGTAGTAAGACACGTAATTGACCAGTAATTTTTCAGGATTTTGGTTTCGTCATTTTTAGGCATCACATAGATTATCCTTTGAGTCAGCCAAGGTGGCATTTTTTCTGGGTTTTTCATTATGTCGGAAAAACGCTCAAATAATTGTTTG
Organism: Octopus bimaculoides; assembly: GCF_001194135.2. NCBI lineage: Eukaryota > Metazoa > Mollusca > Cephalopoda > Octopoda > Octopodidae > Octopus > Octopus bimaculoides. The sequence continues at coordinate 22,683,915 of NC_068989.1, forward strand.
TGTGATGTTGTCAGAGCATTTAGCCAAAAGTTTGGTGTCATACCATGTCCAGGGGATTTCCACTTATGAGCCTTTGATAAGGCTTCTTTCAGTTCCTTGACGGTGATAGCTTCCCAACTTTGTTCTTGTTCATTCACTATTCTTTATTCCTCTCTTGTGATCCACTCATAATTTCCATTAGATCCTTTGTTATTACTTGATATACTTTTCCACAATGATTCTACCTCATGCATTTCAAGTGTGTCCTTAATTTCTATTCTTTGCTTTTCGCATCCATTTTGAAGATTTTGTTTTGTCAGTAGAAGTTGCTTCGTTAATCAAAAGTACGGAAACGTTGTGGCTTAAACTGTAGATTTTGTTTCTCTAACTGTTTGGATTTAATTACTTCAGTCATATCAGTTAATTTGTACTTGCGCTTCACTGTTCTGTTTTTCTTTCTGTTAACATTTTTCTCTTAGATAATTCATCTAAGTTCACACCTAAGCAGTTTAATCTTTTTGTGTTTATTCGTTCTTTCCATTTTGGTTGCCTTTTGCTTTTGCATATTATTTTTGTGTGCCTTTTTCTATAGTTTGATACCTATTTCCTTAGTATCTGTGGATGCTGCTGAAGTCATGTCGCATTTAGATTCTGCAAGGATTTCTTTTGGGGGCGTAATCATAATTTTTTATTGTAAGTAGGCTTTTATTGTAAATTGAACATTTTCGTTTGGAATTTAGGCAGCTGTTCTCTGTCATTTATTTCTGTATGTTGTAAGATATTGCATGTATGATGTTACCTTATACATCTTAGAATTTATCGATGTTATCTTTTATAAAACGAAACTTGTGTGGTAGTTTCTAATTCATGAAGGGTCTCAAGCGACGCATTGGCAGAATCTTTAGCGCGTAGAGTGAAATGCTTAGCGGCATTTCGTCCGCTTTTACATTCTGAGTTCAAATTCCGCCGAGGTCGAGTTTGCTTCCATCTTTTCAGGATCGTTGAAATAAGGAGCAACTGAGCACTGAGATTGATGTAATCGATTACCCCACTCCCCACAAAATTTCAGCGTTGTACCTATTCTAGAAAAAAAAAATATCGTTGTTTTTGTCGTTGTTGCAGTTGATGTCGTTGTTACTACTACTACTACTACTACTATTACTACTACTACTACTACTACTACTACTACTACTACTACTACTACTACTACTGCTGCTGCTGCTGCTGCTGCCGCTACTACTACTACTACTACTACTACTACTACTACTACTACTGCT
>NC_068989.1:22685180-22689552 GCF_001194135.2 Octopus bimaculoides
GCTGCTGCCGCTACTACTACTACTACTACTACTACTACTACTACTACTACTGCTGCTGCTGCTGCTGCTGCTACTACTACTACTACTACTACTACTACTACTACTACTACTACTACTACTACTACTACTACTACTGTTGCTGTTATTTCATAAGCAGTATAATTTGATAAAGATTACCTTTAGATTTTCACTTCCTTATTTTAACTTACGCTGCCATATTTACATTCATGCATTCATATCAACATATCAATACCTACTTTTTCGTTTATGTATTTACTCCGCAACACGTGAATGAATAATTGTTGACAAGTTAAAATATTCTCGTATCATAAACAGAGTTATTTCGCCACTTTTTTACGTTTGCAGTGCTTCTTTAAATTCGTAACTACAGCAACGCGTGTTATGACGTTTTAACACCATTTCTATTGTCACCCTCTCTCTTTACCTGTCAACCAATCAAATTCATCCTGAAAATCCTGAATGGACAGATTAGAAATTATCTTCCTATAAGTAAAGTGCGTTCATTATGCAAGTCGTCGAAACGAGAAACTATTGGTTATGAATTGAGAAATACTACGGATTTTATGAGCCTGTATGTATATATGTATTCATCTATGTATGTTTATGTACGTATGTATATTCATGTGCACAAGCACTTTTGTGTATAAATACAGATACATACATATACACACATAGATTCATTTCTTCAGGCGATATAGCATCAATGGAGTTTTAACAGAGAGATTTTATCTCTTTTGACTAGCGTAAAGATTGTTGTTATTATTACTCGATTTATCTTACATTATATTCGCACAACTCGACGCAACCCCAAAATCTGATTTGCCAGTCGGCACCATTAGACTGTGGCCGCAGTCAATTGATTAAAACAAGTGAAAGAAGATAGATAGATAGATAGATAGATAGGTAGGTAGGTAGGTAGATAGATAGATAGATAGATAGATAGATAGATGATAGATAGATAGATACGTGTATAAAAATACACACACACACACACACACACACACACACACACACACACACACACACACACACACACACACACACACACACACACAATTTATACACAATGAATGAATCAATCGTCCAGGTAGCGTTTCCAGTTGGCGACTAAGTATTTTTTAAAGTTATCACAAAATTTCAGTCTGGCGCGTTCGTATATTTGGACTTCCAAATATTGCATGATAACATTAGCAAAAGTGGGGGATACTCTCGTTCCCATCGCAATCTCAGATAACTATTTGTAGGTGTTGTCGTTGAAATTGAAGAAAGTTATCATCTTTCAATGATAAATCATTTTCCAGTTCGGTCAGGAATATCATTTGGAAATTCTTCCAACCAGAATTGCATAGCTTCCATTCCGTATTCGCGTGGAATCGAGATGTAAAGATTTATTACATCGAATGAGTCCATGATGGTTTTGTCCCATTTAATCTCTTATGAAGCACGGTATATGCTGAAGAAAAGATTTTAGAAGAATATCAATGAAATTGCTCAATCTATGTCTTTTACAAGACGGACCGACTGCAGTTGGTCTCATTTTGAGATCTCTGGGATAACTAATGAGGTTGATCTGTTACAGGCTTTATTCATAGCTGCACTTTTGTGAAGTTTTGGAACTCCGTAAAAGTTGCTGGTTTCGCATTCAAATTTTGTTAAATAGGCCCTTTCCTTTTCCGTTAAAACCTTTTGGAGCTGTTGTATGAGGGTAGTGAGCTTTTACACTACTTTGGATTGTGAGTAATTGTTAGTTTTTCCATAATAGGCATTGTTACGAAGAAGAGCTAGAATAGTGTTTATGTATTGTTCCGAATTCATGATGACTCAACAATTCCTTTATCAGCTTCTTTAATAATTATATTTTTATCATCATTGAGATCATTAATGATTTCCCATTCTTCTCGGCTTGTATTAGATTTAAATTTCAGGTGCGATAGTAAATTACAAGGGAAATTGGTTACCAAATTACAAAATTTGTCCAGAGATTGGTTTCTCCTTTTTGTTGAACTGTAGTTGCTTTTATTATGAAGCATTATGTATGATTGTGTTAGGTATTATTTTTTTTAGCTTAATTTAAGTTTTTGAGAGAGTTCAAGCTGGTCGCTAACAAAGCGACAAGACATTTTGAATTAAGAGAATTCCCGGTGTTTGCAAATAGTTGGTGTGTTAGTTGAAATGTCGATGCATACACTCAAGTGTGTACATCTATTCACATAGGAATCTCATACGGGGAATTTTTGGAATGCCTTACAAATCTTCACTGTACCACTAATAAATCGGATTTGGAGAATCCGCGTCAAGTTTTTTTTTGTTTTACTCTTTTTCTATGAAACCGAGTTGTCCTCGGTTTTTGAGCAAATTCATTGGTACATAACCTAATGCACCAATGATAAGTACAAATGAAAATTCATAGTTAGGGTACAGGAGATGCAAGTTCTACATTAGTTCATCATAAATGTTTCTTTTTTCTCTATGTATGCATGTATGTATGTATGTATGAATGTATGTATGTATGTATGCATGAACTTATTCGTCATCGACGGCGTTTTACGTGCGCGTGAGTTTTTTTCTGACACAGACTTTCAGTTTCGAAGTCTACAATTCTTTCGCTTTTGTTTGACCGCCTGAAAATGGCGACGACGTCATTGACGGTAGCAGCGGCGCCGGTGGCAACTGAATCCTGTCTCTGTAAGCTTGACGCGCCGGGTCGCGTTCGTCTTCCAGTAAACAGAGCCTACCTATGAATTTATCCAAATTCGACCGAACTGGTCACCAAAAGAAACAACAAAGACATCAATAACAACAATAACAATTGCAACAGCAACAGCTAAACACACAAACTCCCTCAACTTCACTCTTGTAAATACAAAGAACAATCAGTTGATGAGGTAGCCAGCATGACTCACAAAACAAAAGAATAAAAGGCAAAATATATAAAAATACGGTGAAGAACCCATCTTCAAAATTATTTCACAGAACCGAGACATCTGATTAAGATGCAAAGAGATAATTGTAATTTTCTAAAATAAAATGGACAGAATTTTTTTGCAAGAGTTTTGCAAAGAACCTCTTGCCGTTGAAAACACTGACTTAACCATCTTCTCCGAGACCTGATAAAAATATTTCTCTGCCTTTTCTTTTTTTCAACTAACATAGCTGTACACAGAGTACGATGTATAAATGTACATGAGCTGCAGTCGGTTGGGAAGCATTATCACGTGCTTAGCGACTTCATGTAACAAAACGAATATGCTAGTCATCAGTGATGTCAGCATTTTCAGAACACATGCACTCGCGACCGTCTCTGAGAACCGCGAACTAAAGACAAAGTGTGTGTGTGTGTGTGTGTGTGTGTGTGTGTGTGTGTGTGTGTGTGTGTGTGTGTGTGTGTGTGTGTGTGTGTGTGTGTGTGTGCGCGTGTGTGTGTTCATGGATACGAAGGAACGAAAGTTTGTTTGAGGTAGCCACTTGGCAGAAGCGCGCTGTGCAAACAAAACCCCAATTCTGTATTTGGGGAACGGGGACATAAGCGGACTACTGGATCTCAAGCAGACGAGTACGACTTTGCAGCGGCGTTTTGCTTAGTTGTTCGGAGCATGCAGTTGGCAGAGAAGATAGTAAACGTTAGTGACCACCAGGAAAAGATCTGCAGATCTCGGTGAATGACACTGAGAACTGCGAAAAAAAAAACAACAAAAAAACACAATAAAAACATCTGAGATACGGTTAGCTATTAAGTATCTGTATGAGAAGCAAGTCGCTTGGTTCGATAGTGAGCTTTATGCATATATTTCAGACATGTTAGCCGACGTTTCGGAAGACGTCTGCTGCAAATAGCAGTAGAACGGCAGAATACCCTAGTTTGTGAGCCGAGGAGTAGAATCACATCTGAGAAAGAACAAGGGAAACGTCATTGATAATTTTAGGCTCCTAAATTTACTGAACAGGGAGCTTTCATTTGCTGGGAGAGGCAGGTAGTTTTCTTCTGGTAGCCATGGCGAAAGAGATTGTGTGGTAGAGCGAACTAGAAGGATTGAAGCCAAATACTTTCCAGTCGGCCAAGTCTTTATCAACGTTTTTGTTTACCATTTAAAGAAGAAGGCACGGGTTTAGAGAGAGGCTCCGCTCTCCATTAAACTTGTTGAAAGGGAGGCGAAAGTGGCGACCATGCTCCAATAAACAGCTCGACTTTCAACATTTGCCATTGACCGAGGAATAGCATTCAGGGGAGAATTTGCTCTTAGTGATTTGGGAAATCTAGGATCTGTAGGATTCCTTGATTGTCTATTGGCATTTTTCATGTAACTTTTTTTTTTTTACCATGGACTCAGAACAGGAAAGTAATGTTCTTTTG
>NC_068989.1:22690384-22691780 GCF_001194135.2 Octopus bimaculoides
TCTCTCTCTCTCTCTCTCTCTCCGTCTCTCTCTCTCTCTCTCTCTCTCTCTCTCTCTCCTGTTTTCTCTGGCTCCTTCACATTAAGGCTCCCTCTCTTTATATCATTCATTCATTCCTTTGCTATCTCTCTGCTTCTCTCTCTCTCTCCCTCTCTCTCCCTCTCTCTCCCTCTCTTCCTCTCTCTTTTAACTCTTTCGCATTCACACACACACACACACACACACACAGGGACTGTTATCTCCTCTCTAGTTCCAAACTCTCTCTCCCGCTCTCTCTCATTCTCTCTCTCTCTCATTCTCTCTCTCATTCTCTCTCTCTCTCATTCTCTCTCTCTCTCTCTCTCTCTCTCTCGTTACCATTTCTCTTTCTACACTTATTGCACCAACCTCTCAAGTCACTCCCACCCACCTTCTTTCTCTTTCTCTCATTCTCTCTTTCTTTTCTCTCTCTCCTTCATTCATCTTTATTCTATCACATCCCTTTAATCTCTCTTTGTCCCTCTTTCTCTCTCTTTCTCTCTCTCCCTTTTTGTCTGTCTGTCTGTCTCTCTCTCTCTCCTTCATTCATCTCTTCTCTAACACATCTCCTTAATCTCTCTATCTCTCGCTTTCTCTCTTTCTCCTTTTTTCCCTACTCCATCATCAATTGCTCCTTAATCTCCCTTTCATTCTCTCCCCCATCTCTCTCCATCTCTCCCTTTCCCTCTTTTCTTCTCTCCCTCTTTCGCGCTCTCCCTTTCTCTCTTCCTCTACATCCCTTCCGTCCCCTTTCTCCTTCTCTCTCTCTCTCTCTCTCTCGTTCTTCCTAACATCATTGAATCACTTAAACAGTTCATATTAATTAGCAGTTGTCAACATTTAAAAACTAAGCCGCCCACACATAAACTCATCTGTATCTACCTACCTACCTACCTACCTACCTACCTACCTATCTATCTATCTATCTGTCTGCCTATCTATCTATCTATCTATCTATCTATCTATCTATCTATCTATCTATCTATCTATCTATCTATCTATCTATCTATCTGACGGACGTGCTGTCACATCGGCTGCAGAGGTAAACCCCTTTTTGACGTTCTATTGCCCACATTTTGTTGGAATTTTTTAATATTTTTGTTGCGAAGCACCTAGGCTTCATTTCTGTGTATTTTCAAAGGCATGAATTGGCCCCCAGGGGCAGTTTCGGCCCTAGCAAAATACAAAAATTTCCATCTCGACATTTGAAAAATGTCGAGAAACACAATTTTGGAACGCTTGTCTTGTTCTTTTGATGAGCATTTCCCGAGGCTTCAGATGCCAGAAGAGAAAAAAGAACAGAGTAGCGCGTGCTCACACAGTGACAGGAACGCAGTTGCTGTAAACGTCACAAAGACGGCGATTACAGCTACTAACA
>NC_068989.1:22692002-22692223 GCF_001194135.2 Octopus bimaculoides
TATACGTTACGGATACTGTTAACAGCCCTGTCACCACCACCAACACCAACAACAAAAACAAAACTGTAACCAAGGTTACAAAACCATGCATAAAAACCGTCACAAATGTCTCTGACGTAAGCACCATTGCTGCTGACGCCATCATCACTACCACCACCAACAACAACAACGACAACAACAACAACAACAACTGCAAGGACGCAAATTTATCGGCCGTCAGC
>NC_068989.1:22692323-22693145 GCF_001194135.2 Octopus bimaculoides
ATATACAGAAATGACAATTCCTGGCTGTCGATCTGTCTGTTACCACCTTGCTGCCTACACCAGTGAACCAATCTTGACGAAACTTTGTATACATGCTAAACTAACATCCAGTTCAATTATAGGCTAATTGGATTTCATTAAAAATTTATAATGGACCCCTTAGTGGGGGTTGAGCTACTGTTTGGTAAAATGAGAAGCGTGCAAGAGTACTAGTCTGAGGAAAATGTGGTGACATAGTTAGTTTGACTAATATCAGTGAAGGGGAAAACAGTGTTGTCTAAGCGACAAATATGAAGCGGCGGTGGGGTGTTAAGGTTAATACAGCTGTCATTCAGGGGTATACACACGACGCTGCATACATACTTTCGTAAATACATAGATACATGCTTACACACACACACACTGCACACCCACCCACTGCACATACACACACAAACACATACTCACACACACACACACACACACACAAGCACATACATATAAGTAACTTTTAAAAAGCCAAGGAAGGGAAAGAAAGGTGGGTGTGAGGAATATGTAGCTTTAAGAGAGGGGTAGGTGGTTTTTCTGCTGTCCATCGCAAGAAACACACTCACACAGACATACTCACACACACACACACACACACACACACACACACACACACATACATATAATACATATTAGCTGTGTAGTAAGTAGCTTGCTTACGAACCACATGGTTGCGAGTTCAGTCCCACTGCTTAGCACCTTGGGCAAGTGTCTTCTACTATAGCCTCGGGCCGACCAAAGCCTTGTGAGTGGATTTGGTAAACGGAAACTGAAAGAAGCCCGTCGTATATATAT
>NC_068989.1:22694562-22697062 GCF_001194135.2 Octopus bimaculoides
TATATATAGCAATGTTAATTCTCTAAATGAAGTATTAACAGTAACTGCACGATAAAGTGTAGTATATTGCCACTTAAGTGTGGCTGACCCCTAGGGGTGGCTGTTACTGTTGCTTTTAGCCCCAAGAGGACATCTCCTCCAGCTGGCTTATCGACACACGACTGTGTCCTGTTTGCCAAGGGTAGTTATCCCTCTCACCAACATCTGCAGCACGAACGGATCCGGATTTCAGGGTTATTTCCCTTCGTCGGCGTCCGATAGCCGAAGAATGAGTAAATATTTAAAATAAATGATCGTAAATATGTTAATATTATTATCAGCAGCAATCGAAATATTTTATTTAGATTTGTGTGATCATAAATATCTGGTTATGTCCTGTTATTCTGCCGTTGCAAGAACTTCAAAATTCTAACAATGTAGGTAGAAGGCCTGAAATTTTGAGAAGGGGCTGGTCGATTACATTGCCCCGATGGTACTTCTTTAATCGACCACCGATTAAATAAAGCAAAGTCGACCTATGCGAAATTTGAACTCAGAACATAAGACAGATGAGATGTAGCGATGCATTTTGCCGGTGTACTAACGATTCTGTCAGCTCGCCGCCTTACAAAAAAAAAAAAAAAAAAAAAAAAAAAAAAAAAAAAAAAAAAAAAAAAAGATTGTAACACTATTGCAATACTAAAATCACAATATAAAATATATTCAATGTAATTTGTTTCTGTGCAGACTCTCAATCCATCACATTCATGAAAGTATTTGCTGTGTGTGCGACTGTGTGTGTGTGTGTATGTGTGTGTGTGTGTGTGTGTGTGTGTGTGTGTGTGTATGTACGTGCGCGCGCACGTACGTGCGTATGTGTACGCAGTACATACACAAGCAAGGGCATGTATATTCTATCTAGTGAGTTCATCTGATTTTATATTATACATATATATGCATGCATACTTTCATAGATACATACAAACATATTTACACATTCTTATACTCATACATACATACATACATACATACATACATACATACATACATACATACATACATACATACAACCCTAAAACACCTGGACTAACATACCTCAAAAAAGACCGGGCTGTGAAACGTTCTGTATACAAAAAAAAAAAAACTACGCATGCGTATGTTTCCTGACTATTTGAAGAAGACGATAATATCGACATGAAATGCAGCCTGTCTTGAACTCGTGACTGCTACATCGCATCATACTTCGAGAACCATACGTTTTGCATTCCAAGTACAGGTGAATGCTACAAAATACCTAATGGACAAAAGAGACAGTAAAGACTTTGAAGCTCCAAAGCGACCGAAAATAGAGATATTTCTCTGGAAGACATCACACATGGTATTAGCAGCTGTCCAAAAATGTCGTCAAGGTACTACCCCAAAAACAATATACAGTGCCTTTCGAGAAAAGGTTATCCTGAAATATATATAAAGAATCTCCCTGTTATTGAATACATTCACCAACAGCAATACAAGAAATACTGGTAGAACATCTCTATCAAGGCATCTGTCAAGTGTAAACATAACAGGTCGGATATTGTTGCTTGGAACAGGCAAGAAAATGTATGTCCCGTCATAGAGGTCTGTTGTTCTGCTAATGTGAATATCTCTTTGAAAATCAAGGAAGGCGTACATTTCTTAAAACATACACACGCTCATATACCGACATGCTTAATGTATCAACTTTTGTGGATACTTTACAAACAGTGAGATAGATAGATAGATAGAGAGAGAGAGAGAGAGATAGAGAGATAGAGAGATAGAGAGATAGATCGATGGATCGATCGATAAAATAAAATGGAAGCATGATAAAGCAACAACATAGAAGACAAGAAAAATATAAAAGTTTAGTCATTAGTTTAACGCCCTGAGAAATAAGAAATGTTTTGACGTTTTGTATGAAGAATCTTCATCAGATGACAGAAGCAGACAAGAAGGAAAAGCAAAAACTGCAAGAAAAAATCATGACTCCACGTATGTAATATCAAATCAACTCCATTTTGAAAATGACCGAACATGAGAAGGGTAAAAAGTGGTTTCAGAACACGGAAGAACAGTAGTTAAGGGAGATAAGCTGTAGTTGTTTTAAAACTGTGTGTGAATTATTGAATCCAGTCTTAAACAACGGCAGTTATCAATCGGCGTGAATCATTGTCACGCAAACACCGTCTTTAAAGTAATCTTGTCAACAGTCAAGAGAACCACCCGTCGAATATTACTGAAAGGAGATGATTAGGTCTGGTTAGAGAAGTGATATGTGGGTCCTGAGGTAGGTACCGGCTAATGTCTACATGGCAAGTCAGACTTTTATGAATCCGCAATTTGAATTGTGCTGATCCCAGGCTGAAAGAATTAAGATCGAATACGAATCAGTCGATCCTGAAGGAGGGGCTTCACATCAGCGAAGTAGGACCGGTGCGTCGTAAAGCCATCGTGATGATCTTTGAAACTTGTTGGTATTTGATATGCAGAGCTTTCGATT
>NC_068989.1:22699562-22700608 GCF_001194135.2 Octopus bimaculoides
AATTTATTTCAACAGAGACAAGAGTTCGACGGTTTGTTGCGCAGGTTTATATAATTTATTAGTTTCTTTTGCATATTCTAAGTTTATGCATGTGTATGCAAATATAGTAATTGTATATCTCATTTCTGTTCATTAGAAATTAAATAAATAAAGAATTTTGACATGTACGAATATTTATTTCCCCCCACCGTATATATACTGAAATAGTGTAAGACATAAGAGATTGCTCTGGGCTTGCATGAGGCAAGAACTTGAAAATTGTTTGACCCATAACACTGTATCGACCCTAAGTAAGGCATGTATAAAATGTGAATGAAATCGGTTTTGTAGTTCTCAACTTTTAGTGATACAAACATACCGATACACAAACAGACAGACACCCATTCTCAGTTTTATATATATAGATGGCTAATATGTTCCAGAATTCATCTGCTGGGTATGTATTGTTGCTTCCTCGAGAGCATGAGGCTTCAGTTTTCTTTGTGAGTGTGCGATATCGCATTTTTCATATCCTTAATCTTAAGTTGTTTCTGTTTAAAATTTTCCTATATTTATGATAAGTAGGGAAGTCTTTTTCTATTACATAAAGTGTCACGTTATATTTGATTTAACATTAAGTGAAAATAAAGTATATTTCAGGTTATGATATTGCGACACTCCTTCTTCGTTTGGGACGGGAAGTTACATTGGTACGTAATTTTTCTCTTTGAATTCGTTTGCAAGTAAAGCGTAATTGTAGTAGGATACTACGTATCGATTATTTCTTAACTTGAGAACTGATATCGAAAAGGTGAAAACAAGCAATGTTAATTCTCTAAATGAAGTATTAACAGTAACTGCACGATCATGGTGAGAGGGATAACTTCCCTTGGCAAACAGGACACAGTCGTGTGTCGATAAGCCAGCTGGAGGAGATGTCCTCCTGGGGCTAAAAGCAACAGTAACATCCACCCCTAGGGGTCAGCCACACTTAAGTGGCAATATACTACACTTTATCGTGCAGTTACTGTTAATACTTCATTTAGAGAATTAACATTGCTTGTATA
>NC_068989.1:22700917-22701648 GCF_001194135.2 Octopus bimaculoides
AAGGTTTATCAATTTATTAATTTATTAATAAATCAACAATTAATAATTTTTACCAAGCCCTTCGGTATGTAAACACCATTATCGATGGAGAACTTATTTAAAAGTTCTTATAATTATTTCATATAATATATTTATTTAATATAATAAACCCTTCTATAGGAATTAACTTTATTTTGCAATAACTGAAGAATTATTTTATTCAACAACATATACAACCACTGAGGATCTTACTGGATAATCAAAAAATAAAAATTGCAGAAAAAGCAATGAAATATCTATAAATCCTTTATAATAAATTCTTATATATGTATGTATATGTTGATGCAATTGAAGCAATTGTTGGACTTTTAAAGTGTCATCTAAAATAAAGATATGATTTTCTTCGTATATATTATACAGGGTGCAGAGCATACACTGAAAACCAGTTGGCGGAGATTCCGCCTGGGGTTAAACTAGTAGTAACATTCCTTTTCCACTTTGATGTGGCTACTCGCGTTATTGTTTAGTATACGTTACCACTACATCTCTTCTTGAGTGTTTATAACTAGCTATTATTGATTGTTATATATATATATATATATATATATATATATAAATAAATGAGAATGTGTGTCTGTCTGTCTGTCTGTGTGAATCCCTAAAACTCGAGAACTACACAACCAATTTCATTCAAATTTTACAGATGCCTTACTTAGGGTTCCAGTTGTGTTTTAGTCAAAAGACATTTTAAC
>NC_068989.1:22704558-22706606 GCF_001194135.2 Octopus bimaculoides
GGTCCAGGTAATGTTGGCCTGCTCGTCTAGCAAGTGGGGTGGCATCATTTGAAGGCTAAAACAATGCAAAAGAGCGTATTCCGACCATTGATGTGTAACATCTGATAATCTGATCGGTCGCGTGATCACGTGAAATTACAAATTGTTGTTTTGTACAAGGAGAATGAATAGGTTCAGATAAGTTGTGGTAGAGAAAATGGCAGTGAAATTATATACGTATGGAATTATATTGTTGTTCTTGTCGTTACTGCCGATTGGGTTAGACATTATTGGTGCTTTGACGTCAATCTGCTAAATACGCTCGCGCGCACACACATGTCCTCCTGTGCACACACCCACAAGCGCACATACACACACATATACACACTCATATTAAGGTGGGAAGAATATCATTTTAAAATGAGAAAGAAACAAATTGTTCTCTGGTCGTAATTGATATATTTAACCAAGGTAATAATTCCCCTCATTATTGATAACATAATACTATCTAATTAACAAATTGTTGAACTTTCGGGATAAAATTCATGAGATTTCGAAGCAAGGAAACACTCAATATCACTTTTAACCTTTTCACAATTAGTAAACTGTTTTTCTTCCAAATAATATTGCAATGATATGAAAAAGATGGAGCCATCTTATGAGTGAAAGAAATATGTGGCAAAATTCTCATATTTAATGTCATGATCTTTTCTTGGGTAATATGTGGTCTCCCATTATCGTGTAAGAGCAACACGCCTTTACGACTGGCCATTGATGGGCGGTTTTTTTTTTTTGCTATTTTATTTCTTTTGCAAATTTTTTATATTTGATGACCTTACATCTTCGCATTAACTGTTTCGTTTTGGTTCAACATTTCATGATAGATTACACCCTTCATACCTCACCTAACACAGCGTAACTTTTTTTCGGGTGCGTTTCTGATTTCGGAATGGATTCTCCTTTTTCATGAGTGCTAATCATTGTCGTTTCCATTGGATATAATTACAGAGAAGCCACTATTCATCACTTGTGAAAAGGTTTGATAGTAATGACCAGCGGAGAGCAACCCTTTGATTAAGCAGAGAAGTCAGATGATGACAGTAAAAGGCACTTACCCTAGGTGCCGCACAGTGGAACTGAAACCGAGACAACATGGTTCAAAAGCAAGCTTCTTAACCGCACAGTTACGCCTGCACTTCCCATACATCTGAAATAAAAATGATAAAGTTAAAAGTTGGCACGTGCTGCATAATATTACGTCAGCTAATGTCTCAATTACAGCCCATTTAAATACTTAAGTTTGTTCACAATCATCCGGCACACCCCGTGTATGTACGCGCATGCATGTGTTAGACGTTTGACATCAAAACACCATTAATATACCATGTCTATACCTAATGATATGAGAAGACATCTATTTTCTTTCCCCAAGAATCGATAAGCTACTTATAAAGCAGTCAATAATTAGGTTAGCACCGTGGCGAATAGCCTAATTTGCATTTTTGTACTTTTGACCGCTCTTCATTAGTCTTATTTCAACACGATAGAGTAAATCAGAAGAACTTAATATTTAAATATTATGTAGTCTCATTGTAGGATAAATAAGGATAAAAATGTAAACATATTCCTTCTATATTACTGATGGGTATAATAAAAAAAATGAAGGAGTCTATAACGGAGCATTTCATGATTTGTTGACGGCTCCTCAGAGAAAAACGTATGTGAGTGTGTGTATATGATCGGGTCGTCGGCGACAAAATCGACAACTCCATCAAGCATGCTTGGTGAGGAGGAGAATTTTTGGACACATTTCTGTATGAAGACCAAAGGGTGGAGGAACTCAGGAGAGTCAACGGTTATCCAGTATAGTCAAGTGTAGATGATGATCACCAGATGATCACTAAGAAAACGAAATCTCTTAAATAAAATTTTTCCAGAGAGAACTTGCAACCATCCCTTAATATTTTGCGCTGAAAATAAATTATAGCATGAAAATGTTATAGCCTCGTCTACGGACGCCTGATGATAGGAAAATATCATTCATATATATATATATATATATATATATA
>NC_068989.1:22707240-22713824 GCF_001194135.2 Octopus bimaculoides
ATATATATATATATATAAACCATAAATGTCACTCGCAAATATGTATGATCATGTATCATGTCTTCTTGTTTTTGGCGCCTGTGTAGTCGCGAGTAAAGACACCCTCTCTGACCTCTGTCCATGAGCTAGCAGAACACGGAGGATGTCATAGCGCTGAAGAGAGCACTGCACCAGATCTCGAGGGGCATTCACTTTGGGTTGAGAAGATTGAAACAACGTAAAATGAAGTGCCCTACTCAAAGACACAATAAAGTTTTCAGAAATAACCCAATAGGTTTGCTATCAATCCCGTGAAATATTCACGTGTCCCGCTAGTATGTATAATTGGAGCAACATGAAATGAAGTGTTTTGCTCGAGAACACAACACATCACTCAATTCAGGAATTGGAACCACAGTCTCATGAGTACAACACCCTAACCACTAAGTTAAGCGCCTCTATGTTCGTTTAATCAAGGGCAGTAAATATATCGCCTGGTAATTTCATTGCAGTGTAAATTAAATCGTGAGCCGATATATTGCTTGTGAATTCGTCGTCTTGCTCGTTTTACCTGTTAGATAAATTCATCGCTGAATATTCTTTGAAGGTTTCTTCTATTTTTCAAACCAGCGTAAATACATTGCATTTCATTTACAAAATAAAACACAAACGAAAAAAGATAATAATTCATACCGAATTTTAGCATAATCAACATGTTCAGGTTAACTTAGTAAAAAGCGTAACACATCTTATATGGCCCTCATTTTGAAGGACGCTCGAGTAACAGGGTAGACGGTATCTATTCTGTGGTCCTGCACGTGTTCTTTTTAGTCTCGTAAAATCCTGCATTTTATGAACAACTGGTGATTTATGGTTGACCCAATACTCAGAATACTTATCACTTTAAATAAAACAAATTATAACGATTAAATTGAATGGCAAGTGCAAAGGGGAAGATCTGCTTGACGTTTGTTGAATTCTAAGTTTACCGTTCTCTTTCTCTATTTCGGAACATTGAACTCGTACAATAATGACTGGGTGTAACTATTACAATAATAATTGGGTGTAACTATTATTGTTTTCTCATAAATATGGCTGGTTAAACGAATTAATTAATTATATTAATACATTACAGACACCGTAATGCTAACCATTCACATTAAATCAGATCGGGTTTTTTAAACGGCTAAGAAGCACATTATTTACATTATTTACATTTGACGGATATTTATAAATATAGAACTAGCTAAAAAGCATTTTATTGTGTACAGCTTCTATGCCGTTAATCAAAACTATAGAACAAATAATATGTCTAAATTGATACAGTCATATGTTCACTGTTAGATTATAAAATCAAATTTACATTATATTAGTGTTATATTCCAGGAGAGAACATCAGATTGTGTTCCTTGGTTGTTTAAATAATGATGTTATATTTTAATACATTCATATAATGGCTGAAGCATTGAGAGCTGTGCTTTTTAGATTTTATTTTAAACGAAATCAAGATTTATAAAGAAAAAGTCCATCAATTCAAATTTGCCGCAGGCTAATTTTTAGCATGAAGCATTGAGGTAAAAGTTATTAACGCCAACATATAAAAGAGAATTGAATGGAAGAAGGAAACTACAAGATTCTGATACATCAGAAGTGTTGGCGGTTACAAGACGTTTATTAATAAAAGTCGTTCCTCCTAGGATCGTCTGTTCAAATATGTCCATACATTTCCGGATCTCTGAGATGTAGAAACCTTAGATGTATTTTCGTTAAAGTAGAATCTATTGTGAAGAAGTGAATACTAACAATTTATCGAGTTCAGATCATCGTCTTTCAGAGTTATCCCCGTAATTATTTAAAACACATCAGTGAGCAAGTGAATAGCTGTAGGCAAAAGAATAACTAGTGGAAACCCTGTATTTTTTTCGATGACTCCGCTCCGGGCTAGCTGTTCTGTGCACACTGGTCCTTCAAAAATTAATTACATAATTCTCCTGTGATGTATGTATGTATGTATGTATGTATGTATGTATGTATGTATGTATGTACACACACACACACACACACACACACACACACATATAGCAAACTAAAGGTGACTGCTTTGTATACTGCTTATCGTTCTTGTTCGTTGATCTTTATATATTGGTCCTTTAACTACGCTGTTGGATCCAAAATTTAATTATAATTCGAAAAATTTATAGGCTTCGGTTTAAGTAAAGTTGAAGTGTAAGCGTATCTAGATTTTGTTTTATTAGTATTCCCAAAACGTTATAATAATTACAGACAAAAGTTACTGTTTCCTAAGTTATGTGTATATTGTAGAATCAAGTATTACAATGTTTTCAAATTACCATTGCTTCTTTACGATCTTATGCACACTGTCCATTGCTGAACCATATCCATGTTTGCGTGGATATATTTCAGCAATGAGATCTACAGTTTCAGGTATTCAACAAAAATTCAAGATTCTGATTGAGTTAGAAGATTATCAACAACTAACTTGAACCAAATCGCGGATATAATGACTTTAGTGGTTCCAACACGCTTGACCCACTTGGTGAATTTCAAACACATTTTCAAAAGTTTAAAAACCGAACTTTTCTTGTCATTATTGTTATTATTGTTATTATTGTCATTATATAAAAAATACAAGAAGATTTATCAAAAGATTGTGTTTAGTTTCCTTCATAAATTATAGTCGTTTTGCATCTCGAGAGAGAGTAAAGAGGTTATTAGTTCTTGTCAAATCATATCTGGAAGGTCTAGGAGAAAGACACTTTTTTTCTTTGCTTCAGTCATTAGTCTGCGGCCATGCTGGTGCACCGCTTTAAAAATTTTTTAGGGGAATTATTCGATCCCAGAACTTATTTCTTGATAAGCCTAGAACTTATTCTCTCATTCTCTCTTGCTGAACACACCAACACCGGTTGTCAAGTGGTGGTGGTGGTGGTGGGAACAGACGCAGATGCACACACACAAACACACACAAACACACACACACACACACACGCACACGCACACACACACACAAACACGTACACATACATATTCGACGGGCATCTTTCACTTACCGTCTATCAAATTCAGTCACAAGGTTTCACTGGAACCGAGTCTATAGTAGAAGACACTCGCCCAAGGTGCCATGCAGTAGGACTGAACCCGGAGCAATGTGGTTACGAAGCAACCTTCTTACCGCGCAATTATGTCTGCACCTATAAATAATCTTTCTGGAGAATTTGTGCTGTTTATAGAATTGTTTAAAACTGATATTGCCTCTTGCAGTGACATCAAACAAGACCGATTGCAATTGCGGTTAAATCGTTTGATAACTAACAATTATATGTCTTTTTTCTTTTTCGAGATGTAGAAAATGCTTTGTGGATCCATTTTTCATTCAATTTTCCGATTGCAGTGGAGGGTGCTCTAAAGCTAAAAACAAATTAATAATGAAGTAACGAGAACCATGGAGGAAAAGAGATTGAGCAATCTCATAGCACAAATATATGGCTACATGAATGAATACATGACTATATGAGCACGAATATATGACATTTTTGCAAGTGTGGTTTGCATCATCGGGATATAACAGCTAGCAGACATCTGCTGTCATGGTTTCATTCTATAATCCTTTACTATTAACTTCCATTAAATTAATATCTCGGTGAAATCTCTGACTGACCCATGATTTGCAATAAAGAAATCTCGGTGAGAATATGAATAAAAGAAAATGCAATTTTCAAGACATGCAACAGCCTATATTTTTGCAAGCTTCATTAAGTTGCTCGACTCCGTTTTGAAAAGGAGGAGACTCGCAATTTCCTAAGATATATCAACAGACCCATTTTTAAAGTCAAGGCAAACTTTTAATCTCAGTCGCTGTGAGGGATTCATCAAAAGTTTTATTTTTTAATACCACTCTAATTTAAAGTCCTACACAAACTTTTTTCGCCATATATAATTTTGGAAATATTTCTAAGAGAATTTGAAGTTCTCTTGAAATATTTTTACTCCTGAATTCAGCTCATACCTCCATTAAAATCAAACTTAATGTCAAGCAATGGTCAAAACACTTTCTTTCTGTCAACTAAAGAAACTGACTGAGTATTATTGTTTACAGCAGTACATGAACACTTGGTTAGCCATTCACTTCTATTATGTTACTATGTAATCGCGCAACTCACCCGCAGACGTAGAAAGTAACAGAGCTTGGTAAATCTCTATCGCATAGTCATTAAGATTGGAATTACTTTAAGATTTCTACAAAGATTCCATTGGTGATCATTGTATTGAACTGCATTAAAAAGGATCTCCTTGTTGATGTTAGATTCTTTTACATATAGCAAATGAATGGTGGGAATGGCTGGCTTTAAACTTATTTTATATAATAAAACAGCTTCTAAATTTTGTAACGATGAATGTATAAACAGTTCGTTATTCGCATATAATGCCTTTCAGATAAACTTGTAAATAGTTCGTTAATGTCATAACAAATAACAAAGAGAGTCATCCACTTTGGAATAAAGTATTAAGCGAAGATTTTAATCTCTATAGTATCTCACATATGTATGTGCATGTGTACGTATGTATGTATGTATGTATGTATGTATGTATGTATGTATGCGTGAGAGAGTGAAAGACAGAGAACAGGTATGCGTGGGCGTTAGAATTATGTATGATGAATGAGCAAAAACGTATATACATACATACAAACATACATATCAACCAAATACCTGATGCACAATAGAGATAGAGATACAGGAAAAGCAGTAAAATGTGACAACCGATGTAGACTTTATGGAGCTGACACCGACAGCACAACCCACACCGTAAGCAGTTGTCAGAAAATGTCAAGCAGTTGTTGTCAGAAAATGTCATCATGGTATTATCTACCGATGAGACATGTTGTAGCTAGCACACTCTATAATGAAATCCGTCGGAAGCATAACACCAAAGACGAAGAAATAAGAACCCACAATATGGTAGAAGCCATAGCCACTCATAATAAAAAGGAGTACTGCTGGAATGTCTCTGTGAAAACCTAAATAAAATGGAAGCACAACAGACCTAATATAATGATTTGGAATAGAGAAGAGAAACTGTGTCCAATTGTAGAAATTAGCTGCCCAGCGGATGTTAACATAAAGCTGAATGAAAATTAGTGAAAAAGAGAATATCTACGCTGAACTATTGAGAAATCTACAGTTACTCTATCCAAATTACAAGTTCAAGATTATACCTGTAATTATTGGGGCCCTGGGATATGTAAAACACTGCCTAAATACCAATCTTGAGAAATTAGGCTTCTCAAAACCAGAAAGGAGAAAGCTAAAAATTTGTAAAACTTTTCAGACGTTTATCATTTAAATATATATGAGCATGTCTAGATATGTAAATATTATGCATTAGAATACATACATAAAACAAAACATACACATCTGCACATATACATACATACATACATACATACATACATACAGACAAACAGACAGACAGACAGACAGACAGACAGACAGACAGACAGATAGACAGACAGACGAAATACTCTCTTGTTGATGTTGAAATTTCAATGAAGGAGCCTTGGGTCTAGGTTAGAAACCGGCTCTTTCTCTATTGGTAAGAAATCTTGAAATACAACTGAACAATGACATACTGACATGCTTACATAAAAAAAATCTGCAAGACTTCTTTAAGATTCAAAGGATGATGGTTAAAAGAAGTTGCCTTCTTTCACAACCTTGCTACTAAGTAGATGGCCGGTCAAAATTTACTCTAAAATTAAAAAGAGAAAGCGATGAACATGCACACATACATACATACATACATACATACATACATACATACATACATACATACATACATATGTTAGTTCATCCGTCGCTCTGCAGTGTATCCCACTCTGTGCAGGCGTTAAGGTGTCAAAAATATGTTTCTGTGTGAGACGCACACGCAGAGCGTAGTGGAATGAGCGATGTCTATATTTTCTGAATCGGAATCTATTTAAAATAATCTATTGGTTGATTAATTGGACATCTGTTAATAAAGAAGATGAGAAAGTAAGTTGTTTATTAGCAGACAATCGCTACGATTGGTTGACATCAGATGACGTATAAATCTCTGCTATCATAGGTAGCATCAGTTTCCAGCAATTTCTACAGTGATTAATGTAATAACAATATCCTGTAAATAAGATGACTAACATCACAATTATAATGCATAATAACATAAAAATGATATATCACACTGTGCTAGTTTTATTTTTAATTAGCAGAATGAAGCTCAATGAAATAGAGTTTACAAAAACGTTTCCCGTGGTATTTAAATGTATGCATCACAAAGCAAAAATGACGTGAAACAGACTTGATAAACTGTCATCAAAACACTCACTGGTGAATGTGTGTGTGTGTGTGTGTGTGTGTGTGTGTGTATGTGTGTGTGTGTCTGTGTCTGTGTGTGCTGATGCAAACAGGATAAGAGAACTCGAATCATGAGTATTTATATGTTTCAACAAGGACATCCAGAAGTAATGCATTACGATCGTTTCATGCAACTCCATTTAATTGAACAATATAATCATTACACCAATTTAAAATACCGATACATATATA
>NC_068989.1:22714291-22715097 GCF_001194135.2 Octopus bimaculoides
GTATTAAACTAATACATTTGTTGTATACGCCACCTGCCTTCGTCTTTTGTTTTTTTGTGAATTCTCCCTATATATATATATATATATATATATATAATGATAGATAGATAGATAGATAGATAGATAGATACATTTATAATTCCATAGCGGCTACCTCTGAAGAGCGCAGGGTTACATAATCGGACTGTTACCTAGCACTCCACTGAACCCCTAGTGCAGAACCAATTGGTAAGATCGACCGTGATGGATATGTAATACTATACACTTCGATTTATATATATATGACAATAATTCTAGGATGAAATTTATAAATAATCAGTACATCGCTCCGCGCGTTTCGACATATGACATGACTTTAACATCAGAATACGTATCCTTGGAATGTGTACTGTATAATCCATGTTAAGTATCCATATGGATACTTAACATATGAATATGTGGTTCTCATCTATCTTAACTAGTAGCTTTTGTTTATCACCAATTTGAATGTCTCTGTAAAAATATGTAAGTATTGGCCTTTTTGCAAGAGGCAAGCCCTGAAGATATCTGTTCACATTGTGTTATTTTTACATCTACATTTCTTAACATGGTTCAAATCCTGCCGATCAGAAGCACTGTTTATCTAGTAACCAGACTGAAACATGTGTAGGCACTTTTTATGCTTATTTTATGTCAATTTATGTTCCTTTAAATTTTATTTGTATTAAATATTTGCTATGTTTTTATTGTTATACAGATGAAATAAGTGTCCACAATATATTTTTTCTTCGTTTCTTTATTTATTAATACACACACACACACACACA
>NC_068989.1:22715848-22717736 GCF_001194135.2 Octopus bimaculoides
CTGGGAATCGAACTCACTACCTCGTGATTATGAGCCTGACGCTCGAACCACTGAGTCATGCGCGTTTACACACACACACACACACACACACATATGTATGTATGTATGTATGTATGTATGTATGTATGTATGTATGTATGTATGTAACTTGACTAAGTTCCCTATGGTTTGCTTTATTTTGTCTTTAGGTGGACAGATAGAATTTCTGGACCGGTATTTCTTTCTATTTCGAATTCCAATTCCGCTGACGTCAAATTTACCGTTCATCCTTTCGGAATACATAAAATAAAAGTATTATTCAAGTGTCAGGTTCGATGCAATTTATCTAACCATTCCAGAATTGCTAGAATGTTGTTTCCTCTGGTACTTCCTATTCTGAGTTCAAATCCTGCGAGATCAATTTTACCTTTCATCCTTTTCGGGGTCCGTAGAATAAAGTATTATTCAAATACTGGATTCAATGTAATTAGCTAACTCACTAGTTTCTCACATTTTTAACCTTGTATCATCTATTGTAATTTTTTTTAATCATACCGATTACCACTAGCTAGAAATCGTCGTAAAACTCAAGAAAGCTCCACTGACGAGGTACAATAATATCCAAACTGTTTCTTTATCTGTTAACAAAAAGCAGATTTCCTGCTAAGAGTATATATAAATTTTGCGAAATTAATTCCCAACTTCTTTATGTTACCTCGTCGCTCATATTTGAGAATCACTACCGATCACTGAAAAAGAATCATACACTGCACTTCCTCTAGATTAAGCGGGAAAAAAATTACCATTAGCTTTTTGCATTTTTTGTCCAACCACGAAGAAAATGTCAAGTTAATTATGGATTTTTCCTCTGCGTACTACATTCACTAAATAAGAAAACCAAATAACTCTTTTTTCGAAATTCATCCTTCTATCGCACTGAAGTTATTTCCCTTACATCATTTTATTTATTTATTTATTTATTTATTTATTTATTCAATCTCTTTTTCAGTGAATGTTTTTCCTTTATCCCTCAACGCTTTTCTGTTTCCTTTTTTCTTTTCTTTTTTATCTGTTTCTATCCCACACCCTCGTTCACTCTCTGTGTCTCTCGTTCCTGTTACTTTTTCGATTCTATTCACCCCTGCCTACCTTTAGTTCTTTTTCATCTTTAGTCTCTCTTTTTTTTTTAATATATATATTTTTTGCTTTTACATTTCTTCTTTAATCTTTTCTTTTAAGATTTTTCCCCTTAACTTCTCTGCTTCATCTTCTTATCTGTCTATTTTCTTATTTTACACACACACACACATACAATATAATGGAGTGCCAGTTTCCATACATACATACATACATACATACATACATACATATTTGTGTGTGTGTGTGTGTGTGTGTGTGTGTGTGTATAAACTGGCACTCCGTCGGTTACGACGAGGAGGGTTCCAGTTAATCTGATCAATGGCACAGTCTGCACGTGAAATTAACGTGCAAATGGTTGAGCACTCCACAGACACCTGTACCCTTAACGTAGTTCTGAGGGAGATTCAGCCTGACACAGAATGTGACGAGGTTGGCCTTTGAAATACAGGTACTACTCATTTTTGCCAGCTGAGTGGACTGGAGCAATGTGAAATAAAATGTCTTGCTCGGGGACACAACGCGTCGCCGGGAATTGAACTCACGACCTTACGATCGTGAGCTGAATACCCTAACCACTAAGCCACGTTTATAATATACTACACTTTATCGTGCAGTTACTGTTAATACTTCATTTAGAGAATTAACATTGCTTGTTTTCACCTTTTCAATATCAGTGAAGAATGCCACTGGAAAAGAAGATATAAGATTTGCCAGGTTTTTCTCTCTCACCAAGGTCATCGGCTGTCGAACGCCGACGAAGGGAAATAAC
>NC_068989.1:22718472-22720562 GCF_001194135.2 Octopus bimaculoides
ATATATATATATATATAAAACAGTCCTTCTCACAAAGCAAATTAAATAAAATTCGGGACAGTGAGAACAAAACAGTAAAAACATACGGTGAGGGATGTCTTTAGGAAGGAAGTGGAAGAAAGAAAGAATGGCCGTTAGTCACGTTTGAGCAACGAGAGAATCAAGGAGGAAGAGTGAGAGAGAGAGAGGGGGGGAACAGTGAAGGGGAGACGAAACGAATATACATACATACATGTGTGTGTTTATACGCACATGCACATACATACATACATTAGCAAATGCGCAGTCTCTATGAGGACACTCAAACTGCTAGAAATATCAACCAAACTCCGCTGCTACCGTCTTAAAAAGGCAAATCTGCATTGAGTAATGTAGTAGTGTAGCCCTAGATACAATTTGCCCCGAAAAAAAAGAAAGAAAGAAAGAAAGACCTGATGATCACCCTTGGAACGTATTTGATTTTACATCTCAGTTCGATGGTTGTGTAAAATATTTTCCGTGAAGGCCGTGATGGTGTTTATCCCGAAGTTTATCTTGATCGAGTTGATCTTTGACCAGAACATTCTAGTCCTGATCATACCATCTTACATTTTACATTAGCAAACGTGTTGCCGTCTTTATTTTAAGATGACAACGTATTATCTGAGTGATATTTGGCTGTACTTTCTAGCATTCGAGTAGCCACATTCCTCGGGCAGTGGGCGTAAACTAGATATGAGCAACCTTTCTCGAGAAGTGGTCCACATGAGACATGGCTCATTATAAGGTGAGTCGCACTACTATAAAAAAACTTCAAGATAATTTTTCGTTGGCCAAACATTCATAAAGTCCCACGGGCCGCAGCTTGGTCATGGCCGACTTAAATAATAACCCCTATCAACAATCGGTGTTAATGACGTTTGGTTATCGTTTACAGTACATCTGTTCTTTTCTCAAACAAAAATGGTACAGCACACTTTTTTTTAATCGATATTTTCCATCAAGAACAGAATGTTTGTTTGTTTTCATCTTTCTCAATTAAGATTTCCGATAATATTTTGAAGTGCTTGTCTAATCAACGAGTAACTTCAATATTTAATCTCTAACATTTGATGAAAATAATGTTGGTTAATGTCAGCAAAAGTCATTACAGGATTGCAAGGAAATGTATAGCATTCATAATTTACTAGCGCTGTAGTAGGTGAGTGAAATTACATACACACGCATATAATGAGACTCACGTGCAAGCAAGCAAGCACGCGCGCGCGCGCATACACGCACACACAGTTATATATATATATATATATATATATATCAAGTTGAGTAAAAAGTTTGCAACGTTTTGAACCATGAAGAATTTGTACCGGATTTTTACAGAGTTTTAAATTGTTTTTAAACTTATTTTATTTTTTTTGCAATTATCTTATAATGCAGGCATAGACTTGTCCAGGTACGCACTGGGGTCAATATGATCGACTTAATCCCTCTGTCTGTCCTTGTTTGTCCCCTCTATGTTTAGTCCTTTGTGGGCAATAAGGAAATAAGACATAGACTTGCCCAAATTTATCAATAAATTAACATTGATATTTTTTCACCGTTGTTACAATCATCTGAAATCGAACTGTGAGCGCGATATTCGAGCAATTTTGGTATTCAACTTCAAAAAAGGACGTAAAGCGACTGAAACTGCTTGCCATATCAACAAAACGTCTGCTGAGGAAATGACCATTGAGTGGTCAGTTCGAAAATGGTTTAAACGATTTCGTAGTGGTGACCTGAGCCTTGAAGATCGCGAGCGCAGTGGACGCCAATCTGTCATCGATGACGGGCAATTAAAGACCGTCATTGAGAAAGATCCGCGTAAAACCACTCTAGAACTGGCAAAAGAACTTCTAGTTAGCCAGAAAACTGACTGCAACCATTTGCATGCGATCGGAAAATCAAAAAAGCTCGATAGATGGGTACCACACGATATGAATGAAAATCAGAAAATGTGCAGATATGAAATTTGCGAGTCGCTTCTTCTCCGTAACGAGACCAATCCCAAAAAACTAAAGGGAAAACAGATACTGGAAAACACACACACACACACACGAATATATATATATATA
>NC_068989.1:22721926-22728603 GCF_001194135.2 Octopus bimaculoides
ATGAAACAAACTAGATAGTGAATAAGAAATGAACGTTTAATATGACAAATTTTCAGATTTTTTTTTACGTCATTTTAAAAGGGGGCTGGTTTTGTGACTCAAACTAATTAGATCCAAGTACAGTGAATACCATCCTCCACAATTCGCTACTCATATGAAGTACATATGTATTTCAACAATTTCCATCAAATACACTCTCCTTCTTGAGCATAAAAAATCCTCTTCCCGGGTGACAATAACTTATATGTTAGATTGTTGCACAAGTTCTAGCTGTTTTGATAAAGAAGAGCACTCTTTCGATAGACAAGTTGATCTCATAAGTGTCACGTGGTGGAAATCAACGCAATTATCAAACTTTCAATTCAAAGGGTCAAAAGGGGGCCTTTAACCAAAATGGGTTGAGAACTTTTGATTTACATGCTTTTATTTGTAGCTGTATCTACTTTGAAGTTGTCTCAGCTTTCCATCACCACCACCACCACCACCCCAAAAAAAACTATTTCACATTCTCTTGTAGTTTCTAAATTCTGAAGTTAACGATACACATACGCACGCGCACGCGCATGCACACACACACACACACACACACACACACACACACAGAAGTGACAGTAAATTGATCGATAAGGCACAAGAGAAATACTATAAGGAGACTACCAGATTTGAACAATATAGGTTCGGAGATACGCCTAACATCACACGTTGCGATGGTACGATCTGACAATGTGATACGAAGCTTCAGACCAAAGAAATTTAAAATAGTTGGAGTGTTTATCTGGATGATTTACGGAGTGTTTATCTGGAAGATTTGCACTGCGTTTATAAATTCATCGCGGGTACAACATCGCGGCTCAATACAGCGTCTGTAAATCCATTTCTAAGTAATTTCATTGCAAGACAAATTCCATCACAAGCCAATACATCGCCGGTGAATTCGTCGTTATAATTTTTATAAACGCAAAATAAATACGTTTCAAAATATTATTTATTTAAAGTTTTTTTTTATTTGTAAATACGCCGTATTTCATCACAATGAAAAACATATATATTCAATGATAAAAAAATTCCATCCTACAATCTGTAAATTTTTAAGAATCTTAAGAAAAGACCTATCAAGAAATGAAGTAATAATTGAACAATATATCACAAGTGAAGAAATTTTAAAATCTTACAAAAGAAATATAAAGATAGTGCAGAGAGAATTCTCTGTACCGTAAGATATTTTATTATATAAGAGAAGTTACTCATAATTTTTACTTTTTAGAATGTTTCTTCTTTTCTTCAATTCTTTTTCTTTTTTCTGCGTTTTTTTTTTCTCTGTGGTTCTATATTTAAAAGTAAATATGATTTGTTTCTGATGTATATATTGAATAAATTTTATTTTCATAACTTTTACAGTTGAATTTTTATTTCTTTGTTAATAAAATAAAAGATAGCGTATTTACTATGTAAATAAAACCTTCAAAAATTGTTTACCGACGTATCTACTCTGTGGATAAAATGTCTGACGATGAACTCACCGACGCTGTCGTTGAAATCGATTTAATCATATTCAAGACAACGTGATTGAGGAAGCCACTACGACGGAGAGATGCCAAGTGCTTCAACCAAACCGGAATGCTACGTGGAAAGAGTGACAAGGATTTGTTCAAGCTGGAATCGAAATTGCATTGAATTTAATTGAGACTCATTGAACCATTTTTGATGTTGTTTAATTGGGAACTTAAGTTTTGCGTAGGAGAAAAGTATTGTAAAGGTCTAAGCCTACAATTTATGAGTGCAAGTATGGTTGGGTGCAGGTATGGTTAGGTGTTTGTATAACTGGCTGGGGGTGTGGTTTGGTGTGAGCATGGCTGTGTAGTAAAAATGGTCGCTTCGTTTTCGGGCTCAGTTAACTCCAGTTGATGAAATTAATAGCGATTATTTTACTGTAAGCTGATTTGCATGCCATACACGATCAAATGCTTTAACGAATTTCTTGAAGGCAGAGTCCACTGCTTTGGGATGTAAAATAAGCCCCGGATGTAAAGGGTTTTATAAAAGCCTTACTGACGATTCTTGATGATGAAAAGGGACATTTAGTTGTTGAGCAATGTAAATATTAACAATTATTTCTATCACCTTTCAAATATTGTAAGTTTGAACGAGTTGGTAGAGTTAGAAAGGTTGTCCTTGTGAGAAATAGGGAACACAATATCATATTTCCGAAGACCTGTAAAGAGAGAATGAGTGAGTGAGTGAGTGAGAGAGAAAGTAAGAGGAAGGAAGAATGAGAGGGAGAAAGAGAGAAAAGTTGAACAGTTTAAGGAGGACTGGCTCTAACTGTAGGATGTAATGGTTTATAGTAATGGTGGGGACATTGTCAGAGCCGGTGGCCTTGTTAGTTTAAAGTGGCGGAAATTGTTTTTATACATTGAATAAATATGGAAAAACCGATGGAGGAAAGAAAATAAGTTCTAGAGTGTGTGAAATATAGAGATGGATGTAAAGCGAAGAAAATGTGAACGCTTTCTCCGCGGAAGTTGCGGAAATATTCCGTAAAGTTGGTAAAGAATCCTTCTTGCAAGGAACCAAAATAATCAGTTGCAGATTTTGGAAATGGAACTTACAAACTATAATAAAATAAATCAGCTATAATAAAATAATCAGCTGCAGATTTTGGAAATGGAACTTACAAACTATGCTATACACGAAGGGTGGTCTTGCAGGAGATATGGTAGGACATACAAGCCATCCAGTTGGTTGGGGTGGTGACTTCTATATATCGTGTCACACCTGATAAATAACGTTAAAAATATGAAAAACTATATAGTGCTCGATACCGAAATGTAGAGTAATATATTTGTATTTATGAAGCAATACAAGTGAGCTTGTCATGTAAGCTACCATTGGTTTCAGTTTTCAGGCCTATGTTTTCTCAACTCATCATTAAAGCAAAATTTTAATATTTTGAAAAAAATTGTTCTGACTCCCGCTTGCATTAAAGTGAATTATTCATTCTGAATAGATGTGAGTGACGTCCTCTTTATGCTGACAATATTGAACAGAGCGATATCATTGCTTGAAATTGTGGAATACGCATAAAAAATTAGATTTAATTACGAGAGGTTAACCTCTCTCCGAAGCATGGGAATAACAGAGTTGCTGGGAATGGAGAACATAAGTGAAGGAATGAAAAAGTAAAATAAGAGTAGATGACTGATCGAATGGAGAAAGAAGAGAGGAAAGAGAGTCTAGAATTTAACAGTATCAGATGTCTGTGCACATATGTAGATTTTAGGCGGGTGCAAGTGGTGTTTTCCAGTTATGTAATAGGTACTTTCCAAAGCGTTTGCTTTTCCCGATTATTATTGGTTTTATACAGTATTATAGATACATTACAGCCGATATAACCAATCGGTTTCGCGCAAGGTATTAGATAATCGGGACATTAACTAATTAATATGCTCTCCGGATTGGGAGATAGCATGTACGTATGCATGTATGTATGTATGTATGTATGTATGTGTGTGTGTGTGTATGTATGTATGTATGTATGTACGCATGTACGTATGTATGTACGCATGTACGTATGTATGTATGTACGCATGTACGTATGTATGTGGAAATGTATGTCGGCGTGTGTGTGTGTGTGTGTATGCGTGTGTGTGTATGCGTGCGTGTGTGTGTGTGTGTGTGTGTGTGTGCGTGTGTGTGTGTGTGCGTGTGTGTGTGTGCGTGTGTGTGTGTGTGTGTGTGTTATCCACTACCGCTTGTGTTTATGTCCACATAAATAGCGGTTCGGCGAAAGAGACCGATAGAATAAGTACCAGGCTTTAAAAAAAACAAGTACTGGACTCGATTCATTCGACAAAAAATTTTTCAAGGAGATGCTGCAGCATGGCCGCAGCATGGCCGCAGCATGGCCGCAGTATGGCCGCAGCATGGCCACAGCATGGCTGCAGCATGGCCGCAGCGTGGCTGCAGCATGGCCGCAGCATGGCCGAAGCATGGCCGCAGCGTGGCCGCAGCATGGCCACAGCATGGCCGCAGCGTGGCCGCAGCATGGCCGCAGCGTGGCCGAAGCATGGCCACAGCATGGCCGCAGTCTGATGACTGGAACAAAGCATACAAAATTTAATCTGCGTAGAAAACTTTTTTTTTAAGTAACTGAGTACTCTGTTACTCAAACGGAAAAACGTCCTCCAAGAGACGAGATGGTCATAGTTGGAATGCTTTTTTCATCAAGATTGCATTTACTTGATCAAAGCTAGTTAAATGACGTCCACGATGACAACGACATCATCAGCAACGATATACGTGGGTTGATGTGGAGTGTTTTGCAAGATAATTTGACGTACATCAAAATGTCACATCAATTATATCTTCGTTTCTGCGTTCTTCACTTAGTCAGTCGGTGTTGTCGTTCTTGTATATATTTGTTTATCTTTTTTTCTCCTTATAAAAATCGCAGACCAGCTTTTATTTTATTTTATTTTATTTTATTTTATTTTATTTTATTTTATTTTATTTTATTTCTTTACATTTGAATAAATTGTGCAGATACAAAGAAACGTTAAGAAAATGACAAGAAAAAAAAATGAAAGAAAATAATGTAAAAATTGTGAGGTAAAATAAATGCAATATAGAATAAGCAAACATAATACGAATAAAAAGAAAATATATATAATATCAATGGCGGAGAGGAAAAAATTTGATAAAACAAACACGTTGCTACATGTGCGAGGACGAACTTCTTTACTGCTTGATTTGTCGTTTTAGAGAGAACATAGAACAGTAATTCGATACTTAAGGATGTAATAAATGGGATAGATATACACCATGGTAACATGGTGATATATATTTACTCTATAAATTTATTTATATCACTTTGATATTATCTGTCCAATACGTATATACTAATGTTTGTAACCATTCCTTCCTTTCTTTGCGTGTGTGCATGTGTGGGGGCGGGGGTGGCTGGATGTATGTATGTAGATAGATAGATACACACACTATAATACAAACCCGCATATACACACACATACAGTCATACACGCACAAACACACACATACAGTCATACACGCACAAACACACACACACACACATTTATAAAGCACAAACACACGCACACAGAATGTAATACGTAGCACATGCGCTCGATGTCTTCTCCTCGAAGATCTAATCTAGTTAAAATATATCAACTAGAGCCTCAGAATTGTAGCTGTAATTTGTGTTGAGGAGAGGCTTTAGAAATTCTTAGATGTAGATCTAGTTTAATTAATGAGCATAACGAGTTACTAATCCGTTACCCCAACTTGCTTAATAAAACTTTCTTAAAATTTCCAAGAAAAAATCCACATAGTTATTTTACCTTGATTCAACAAATATTAATGGTAACGTTCGTATCTTATTAATTCTACCCCGTCGCTTGAATTATTTGTTGTGTTACCCGCCAATCACTCATTTCGTAATTAATGTATCTAATTTTTATCCTTAGCTAATGTATCCAATTGACTTCTAGAACTATTTAAAACTAATGTCCGGGGTCAGCAGTAATTTATTCAGAGCTTCTATCCTGATGAGCAAACGCCGGTCAATTAATTTATTATTGAATAAATTTACATAATTTCTTTTAATGCACAAACTAATGTGTAAATTGATGAAGTAGTTTCACTAGCTATTGAAACGACCGTAACCTTTAATAAAGTTATGTAATACCATCTTCGTTCCTTCGTCTATTTACTATTATACTCTGAGATAAATGCTCCCAATGATCGATTGGTAAATTTGCTTTGATTTAAAGTCTATAATAAACGTCCTGTGGATTCAATGAATATGGATTCTGAATTATCTCCCTTGACATTCTGATAGCCAGGTTTGCTACATGGTATACTTGCTGACTGAAATATTCACCAGAATTTTCTTAATCCCTAGTTGCCCTTACTATGTGTGTGCATTTGTGTGCATATGTTTTATTTGTGTGCGCGTTTATGTAGATAGATAGATAGATAGATAGATAGATAGATAGATAGATAGATAGATATGTTTCTTTATTAGCCACACAGGGCTCAACATAGAGGGGACAAAATACAAATGTAGAGTTTTCCTTTTCGATGGGGACGAAAATAAAGTAAAAAATAAAATGGGGATGACGATGAAAAAGCATCGAGAAAACGTTTGGGGTATGTACAAAAAAAAAACAAAAAAAAAACAAAGAAGATGAAAATATTACAAAAATTTCCCAATAAATAGGGAGGTTATCCGTGGAAAGAAAAACTTACAGAAAAGACCACGGAAACCTCAATCCTTAGTGTCACAATTTGTTAAATAAAATTCCTTTTATTTATGCAAGAAACGTAAGTAACTCTCTGTTTACAAAATTTTAAACGTTTTATAGAATCATGGTCAAGATGGCTTCGTCATTTATACGTGCCATTCTTGCTACATGTATCCATCTTTGTTCGAAACATTTGCTAGACAACACTTGCCTCTCTACTCTCACCTTCCTTTTCAAGTGATACTTGAAAAAGTTGATGAGAGATTGACCAGAGAGGAAAGTATTTGTTTCTAATCCTTTCAGACGCGTCCACCAGATGCATACTTTCGCCATAGCCACAAGTACGATAAATACAGCTCTTCCTTCCCGTTTAAAGGAAGGAGGAGCGACGATATTGACGATAGACTCGGTTGATAA
>NC_068989.1:22734193-22739405 GCF_001194135.2 Octopus bimaculoides
AGAGAGAGACGGACGGACGGACGGACGGACAGACGGACTGACTGATCGCTAGACAGATAGACAGACAAACAGGAGATAGATAGATAGATAGATAGATAGATAGATAGATAGATAGATAGATAGACGCATGGCTGGTTTTTGCTGTTGTGATCAATATTTTCCCTCTAAATCTCTGTTAAAAGACCAGCTGCACACTCAAAAAATTTGTTTAGGAATACTTTACGTAATCTCATGATGTTATTACATTTGCTGTTGATTATACATGTAATGTACTCGATTCCCACTTTACTGTTCAGTAGGTGTTGTGCAAATGACATTATGCGACACTCAAATGCCGTCCAGAGAGTGAACGGAAAGATGACCTCATTTTGGCCATAGCTGGAGGAGTTTCAGGGGAGGTAACTTTGTTCCTCACAATGGGTTTTTTCATTACGTTTTTTCGTTTCAAGACTTTCTTTTATTTTTTATTCTTTGCACCACTAAACTCGCTAAGATTTTATTTTACCTACATTAGTAAAGAGGCTATGTGCTTCTATCAGAAGGTTTGTTGAGTAGCTTTCGCTGCCAAGTGCAACAGTAGGCGTGAAAAAAATAGTAACTTTTCTTACTAAGGATATACTACTGGACTAGGAAACTCCAAGTAGCGTTTTGGGCACCACATAATAACGATTATAACGGTAATAGCAGTATTAGCGATAATATTTACACCACAGCTGGAAATTGATTGCTGATGAGAGTAGGAGATAACCCCCTACCTTCTAACCCTGCAGCCGACAGATGGCGTAGCTGAAAGAGGATGACATAGCCGGAAGCTGATGACCAGCCGATGACTACCAAAAGAGGGAGATAACCCCCATTGTTTATATTTCGTTCGTTTCCCCTCCATACTTTAAAGAGACCATAGGTTAACAAGTCTTAGGGTCTGATGATACGCAGGGTAACCTATAAACAGGCCTTCACCAGTAATAAATATAGACTGCTCTACTTCTTAGAGTGTGCTTCTCCGTTTTTATGTTTTTCTAAAAAGAGAGAAAAAAACCCGATATATATGTAAAAACTAACACTTGCTTTTTCTGTGCTTAGATTCGAAACCGTATTATATACGTATGAAAAATCTTGAGGGTGCATGTCCCGAACTTCGGTATTGCGGAGAGTT
The DNA here is from genome assembly GCF_001194135.2 of Octopus bimaculoides. Taxonomy (NCBI): domain Eukaryota; kingdom Metazoa; phylum Mollusca; class Cephalopoda; order Octopoda; family Octopodidae; genus Octopus; species Octopus bimaculoides. Next base: position 22,735,350 of record NC_068989.1, read on the forward strand.
GTAATACACGAACTGGTAAATACTGTCTGCCACCAAATATACCACCTTTGAAATCACAAGCAAAAACACTCTATTGTACCAGTCTGATATTTAGAGTTTGTTTAACTGCCTGCCAACAGAAATCAGAAATATAAGAGGAACCTCTATGGAAACATACAAATAAAATAAAACAATGGATAAACTTCTAGCGACGAATAATTGGCTGACCATTAGCCAACCATTCAAGGATACACTCAGGGAAGATCACCTGCTACAAACTCGATCGTACATCAAATTTCTAGCAATAAGGCGACGACTCCGTCGCTTACGACGACGAGGGTTCCAGTTGATCTGATCAACGGAACAGCCTGCTCGTGAAATTAACGTGCAAGTGGCTGAGCACTCCACAGACACATGTACCCTTAACGTACTTCTCAGAGATATTCAGCGTGACACAGAGTGTGACAAGGCTGGCCCCTTTGAATTACAGACACAGCAGAAACAGGAAGTAAGAGTGAGAGTAAGTTGTGGTGGAAGAGTACAGCAGGGTTCGCTACCATCCCCTGCCGGAGCCTCGTGGAACTTTAAGTGTTTTCGCTCAATAAACACTCACAATGCCCGGTCTGGGAATCGAAACCGCGAGTCCACTGCCCTAACCACTGGGCCATTGCGCCTCACAAGGCGACGATAAAACTGAAAGAAAATAAATTAAGGCGGTGCTCCAGCATGACCGCAGGCCTACGACAGAAACCATTAAAAGTATGTATGCTATTCTTTAATACGGATAGTATTGAGCGACTTCGAAGTTTCGACCTGCTAAGCCCATCATCATTATCCGACAGTGACTTAGCAAGCCGAAACTTCGAAGTCACTATCAATACTATTCTTGTTAAAGAATAATAAATATGTAGTCTACGAAAAAGAACTAAATAATCCTTCAGCTTCTAGTAAAATTGTTTTTATTATAACTTAAAATAAGGCGGCAAACCGGTGGAGTCGTTAGCACGCTGAGCAGAATGCTTAGCAGCATTTTTTTCTTTACGTTCTGAGTTCAAATACCACTGAGGTCGACTTTACCGTTCATCCTTTCGGAGTCCATAAAACAGGGTTTGATGTAACTGACTTCTCCCTCCCCTCAATAATTCTGGCCCTGAACCAAATTTTGAAACCATTATTACTTAATATAAAAACAAACACTAATATATATTCTGTAAATAATAATGATATTTTGTAAGCGGGAAACCCACCTTTTTCTGTATGTGTGAATAAGTACCAGATTTTAAAAAGCAAATACTGGGGTCGATTTGTTCGACTAAATTTCTTCGAGGCGGTACCCCAGCATGGCCGCAGTCTAATGACTGAAGCAAGTGAAGGATAAAGACATATACGACAGGCTTCCACACAGTTTTCATCAACCAAATTCGATAGCAAGGTATCAGTCGTCCTGGGGTAATAGCAGAAGACACTTATCCAAGATGGTGTGCAATGAGTGTGAACCCGAAACTGTATGATTGCAAAGCAGGCTTCTTAGCCTCACAGTTGTGATTGCGCCAATGTTTAGAAAGGACACATTAAATAATGTACCCTGACACATTCTATATCTTAAGAAAATGAGTAGATGGTCATTTTTGGAAAGCCTTTATGATTCTGATCAATCAGGACTCACACACAAATAATAAACAGAAAATCATTGCTGTGCTAAGATTCGAAATCTATAGAGTTTATACTAATTATCTCCCTTACATCAGAAATAACTTGAACTTTCAGAGTGTGGCGGTATTGATTTATAAATGATTTTCATGCATTTCGTTTGTTTCCATAATGCTTGATCACTTCAAACAAACTTTTGCAAGCATGGTGGGGGATAATTTTAGTTGTAAATGCTGGCAGACTTTTGGCTAATGAGAAATTAGGCACCTATTTGACGCTAAATTTTGAAACCGGTACCAAGTTGACCAGCATTACTTGTTCTGACCTAGGAGAAGTAAGATGTTATTATTGTTCAATGAAATTTTTTCTTATCATGTCTGTAGTAGATTTGTGACTATTCGGTGGTATAGAAGTATTTTTGACGTCTATTTTTAGCGATGTAGGTGCTCATGTAGTGCCCTTGTGTAGCGCCCTTGTGTATATATCCGTGAACGTGACCTGGGCATTATTGTCGACAGCGATTTGCGTTGGACAAAACACATTGCTAAAATTGCCAAGAAGGCTGAGGGTGTCTTGGCATCACTTACAAAGTCCTTTGTGAGCCGCTCTCCTGCTATCTATCTGAGGCTTTATATAGCTATGGTGCGGCCTCACCTGGAATTTGCATCACCGGTCTGGAACCCCTATCTTGCTCAGGATATTAATCGTCTGGAAACCGTTCAGCGACGTGCAACCAAGAAAATTCCCTCCATCAGGCATTTGCCATACTCTGAACGCCTTATTTCCCTGGGCATGGATACGTTGAAACTCCGACGGCTGGCAACTGACTTGGCAGACACCCATAAAATTATTAACCATCTTACTAACAATAACTCTGAGCACCTTTTCAAATTCCACCTGTCTAACGCCCGTGGACATATTTACAAAGTCAGAAAACAGCACAACTCCCATGACTTTCGGAAACATTTTTTCATGCTAAGAGTTACTGAAGTATGGAACAAACTGCCAGAATCAGTTGTTAGCTGTCGGAGCACTGCATCCTTCAAAACTTCCATGCTTCTTGAGATTCGCCAACACTACACCTGATTTTCTCCCCTCCATACACATGCAAGCATGTATCTGACTCATACACTGTTCACTTCTCAGACATTTGTACATTACTACATATGCTCTCTACGCACTTTTGACAAGTTGTAGTGCACCTGAGCACTGTATACAATAATTTCATTATTAGTATTTTTATTATTTTTATTATTATTATTTTTATTATTATTATTATTATTTTATGTTTGACTTTTGCTTTGAATTTGTACAAGTTGAATCCAAGTCTCACCCAGAGACCTCAAGAGACAACAAGTTAGAATTTCATGTAGGTGTTATGCCTAGGGTACCATATATTTGGATTTGTACAGTTATTATTATTATTATTATTATTATTATTATTATTATTATTATTATTATTATTATTATATCTAAAATTGTATGTATATATTTTATTAATTTGCCTGTACAGCTGATAATTCGCTTGCCACTCGTGACGGTATTTTAATAATACTATCCCTATATTTATATCTATACATATAAATTTAACATGGGTGATTCTTTCTTGTCTTGGAATTTACGGTCAAACGGCTGGGTGGAATTGCGCGAAAAATTACACAGAATGATCCGGTGGTGATGCTGAGCTTTGTATTTTGTTTTTATAGTTCCCATGGTTACCGAGATGATCTACTATAATAATACTCTTGTGTTTATGAATGAGAAAGGAAGGGGTGATCTCATACTTGGTAGTGGGATGATAAAAATTGTACGCTGAAAAAATAAATCAAACTGTGTTTCAACTTAGTGTGAATATATGTGTGTGTATGTAAAAGGGGCGGTATGTGAATGTGAATGTGTGCGTGCGTGCGTGTGTGTTTGTGTGCGCGCGCAATAGAAATGGGATGTTTCATCTTTGTTCGCTTAGTATTTGGTTCTGATTTGGTTGAATCTTGGTTGTTTTTTTCTTTTTTGTTGGTCAGTTATTTTTAGCGTTTTGACAGAAAAAAGTCATTCTAAAATTGTTTTTAAACATAAGTGTGCCCAAACAAGTCGAATGCTTACACAGAGCAGGTTTTACAGCCATATCATCCAAACCAACCGGATGAAACCGGACTTAGCTGCTAGTATATATATATATATATATATATGTATATATCAAAGAAATTTCTTATCGTTGAATGGATACGTATCTCCCGTTCCGTAGATGATAGTTGAAGGCCCCAGACAAAACTACCATTCTACGTCACACACTGCGGCTTCGTGCTTCAGGTATACACTCCATCAGGGCCCCACCCCAACCGACCTCTTGAAACCCTTGCTTAATTAACAATTGACTATATCATCATGAAACAAATAGCAGAGGACCTCTAAAATGTAAATATTTAC
>NC_068989.1:22739585-22742159 GCF_001194135.2 Octopus bimaculoides
GCCAGTTGATTAGATCGACCCCAGTACGCAACTAGTACTTAATTTATCGGCCCGAAAGGATGAAAGGCAAAGTCGATCTCGGCGGAATTTGGACTCAGAACGTAAAGACAGCATTTCGCCCGGCGTGATAACGTTTCTTATTTCTTTACTGCCCACAAGGGGCTACATACAGAGGGGACAAACAAGGACAGACAAACGGATTAAGTCGAGTATATCGATCCCAGTGCGTAACTGGTACTTATTTAATCGACCCCGAAAGGATGAAAGGTAAAGTCGACCTCGGCGGAATTTGAACTCAGAACGTAAGGACAGACGAAATACCGCTAAGCATTTCTCCCGGCGTGCTAACGTTTCTGCCAGCTCGCCGCCTTAGAATTTATTGAATATTGAGAATCTTCTGAACTTGGCACAGAATCGCTTCTGCTTTTCATTTTGTCAGTGCTGTATTTTTTGTTTTTTTGTAAACTCATCCAGTTATGTGTCGCCAATGCATGATAGTTCCTAACGACGTTGTGATGATGTCACATTTGCAGTCTAGGACCTCCATTAAAACCTCTGACTTAACACAATAGTGGTTGATTAAATAAAAATGTGTGAAGTCTGCGAGAGAATTTTTCACTATACTGCTGCAACTTTAGTTGTTTATGGCTCGGTCCATTGTTCAGTTACAAGAAGAAAAGGATAGCCAGCCAGTGGAACTGCGGAGCTTGTCCAATACACATTGGATCTGACAGCATGCATTGTGTTATGTTGTGCATTTGCACTTCCATCAATTTTAGATAGTCGCATTCCAATGCACATAATCAACGAAGAGACAAACTGAGAGCAAGTTGCTTCTATCAGGCTTGTCTGCAAACGTTTATAATCGTCTTTGTATAAGTTAACAAGGCTATAAACTTTTTCATTGGATATGAATATAGCAATCGCATAGATACCCGGTTGCATTGAAGATCTTCATGTCAAACAAAAACAAATTGGATGGTAAAGGATTGTGGTATATGATGAAACAACACTGAACTTTATATAAGACGATCATCTCATTTGAGAGAAGCCAGACGACGAGTCAAATTTCATGAGCATTTGCAAGACTTTGTAGTCAATGAGGTTGTTGGAAGTTGGTTGACAAGTAGTAGAGATCATTTTGGCAATTTTCGACGTAAGACCGTCATCCCTATTTTTACTCAAATCCTGTTCACAGCCCCAGTGCTGCGTTTCAACAGAAAGTTGTAATATTATGAAGAGCTTTCCCCCACCTTAATCATAAACGTGACCAGTTTCTCAACGTATGGGAAATAAAGTTCATAAAAGGGATATATCAACTGAAAGCTTCTAGACAAAGCTTCACAATTTTTTTTTTGCATAATCGTATGAAGTCCCGCGTATAGAATTCAAATTTACAAAACTTTTCTGAAAACTCCGAAAAATAAAAAAGTTATGAGGGAGTTATATGTCGTGCGTAATTCTGTGGTTTCATATCAAAACACAAATGCTATTTTCAGGATGTTGACAAAATGTGCAGTCACGTACAAAATGACAGCTTTGAAATCGTGTTTCTTGACTGGGTGATAATGATCAAAGTTTAAACCTCTATAACTTTTTTAAAACATTTTTCTGGAAAAAGTTGAATAACTCCAGCAATTTAGCTTGGAAAGGTACATTAATGTGCTAAATTTTAAAATTTTCGATAAGCTTTAATTTTTTAAATGCTGGCAGCCAAACGAACTAGATCTGTATTTGCTCCAGTAAAAACGTGTCATCTGACTCTGCTCTGTTGACTTCTTCTCTTTGGGAATACCACACTGCCTTTCTGACGCCGTCTGTAGAAATTCGTTTTCACATTTTCACTTTACTAATGCCTCCAGTCAAGAAAATTTATCGACAGTACAATAGGTGGGCATCAAAGGTCACTACTGTCGTGGTGAATACGAATGTTATATTCCAGAAAAATTAGCACATTAAGAAAAGGACGAACTGCACTTATCTATGTAGGTGTCATTGGCAGAAGCACACAACAGGAAAATCAGGATATACAGACTGAAAGGTAGAACTTCACGTCGCAGCATTGTGAGACACATCTCATAATTACTTGAAGATGCAAATCATAATGAAGAAATGGATGTGTGCATGTGTGTGTGTGTGTAAAGATAGATATATATACATAGATATATATACATAGGCGCAGATAGCTGTGGAGGTCATAAGGTTTTCCGTGTGGGAAAAGCTGAAAAGACTGAAAGAGGAATGTCGCATATGGCCGGGTGGCCCTAACATGGCATATGCTTTGTACATGAATGAGGCATGGGAAATGGCGGGGTACGGGACCATAAGCGACAATGGAGATAATAATGGATATATTGATGAGTATGAGGTGGAAAAGCCTCGTTAGTATTAAATAGTAAGAGGGTTTAAAACCTCATCCTATTTAACTTAAATGCATTATTTATAGTGGTTTAAAACCTCAATTGTGTGTGTGTGTTTTTAAATAAAAAATGTGTTTTTTTTTAATAAAAAAACACATTTTAAGTAAGGGAAGAGGTTTGAAACCTCATATTGATTTTTAAAAAAGAAAATATG
>NC_068989.1:22745852-22748033 GCF_001194135.2 Octopus bimaculoides
AAACTATCTCTATCTCTTGTCCTACACACTATCCTATCTAGATACGATCTCGACGACCCAATGCGGTTGCTCCAAGTCCACGTTGGCACATTTGGGTGGTCGAGTCGGTACCTGTCAGACAACTGGAAGCGTCTGAGCAGGTCTCTGAGGCATTTGCATCCCCTTCTAGTTTTGTCACTCCCCACGTAGTCTAGATGCGTGTCCAAGGTAGCATTCCAATCCCCCACTAAAAATAAGGGACAGGACGTTCCCAGGAATACTTCTAGACGTCGAAAGAAGTCCGACCGACCAGTTAAAGGAGGCACATAAACTGCCAGCAACCGAAAAGCGCCTCCATCGTTGCCGTCCACATCTAGGACAACCAGTCTACCCTCCGGGTCCGTAAATATCATCTTTACTTGGAGATCCAGACTCTTGCGAAAAAGAAAAAAAGAACTTTTTTTCATTAAGTTAATTTTTTTTTCATTAAGTTAATTGTTTTACTTTCAAACGTATTAAATGAAGCATCATTTTGTACCTAATGTTCCAAAACGTCTTTGCGATATACTCTCCCCTCTTCTGTATGCCTAGCAGACACTCGGTCATGATAACTACAACGCCTTGCTGTTCAAATACTGCCAATATCTACGTCTCTTTGTTATGGGCAGGAATAGCTCCAGATATTTTATCTTATTGTTTAAGTCAAAATTTTTGTGATATTTTAGTAACTTATTTGTTTTATTCAAGTTACACAAAAACAGCCTAGCATTCAAGGTAGAGGCCATCGTGTTGCTCCGTCTGAAGCCACCTTTCTGCCAGTTCTCTGATTCCACGCTGATACCAGCTCTTTTCCTTCGAGGCGAAGAACTAGTTCACTGAAGCTTCCACCTCTTCTTGGTTGATGAAGCGTCGTGAGCGTAGAAAGTAAGGTATGAAACGGAACAAGTAATAAACTAAGTCCAAACTATATGCTGGGTATGGCATCATTTCGATTCCCTCAAGTTCCTGGAGTTTATTTCGGGTTGTTCGAGTGGTCATACTGCAGAAGAGTTGTTTTGCTGTAGAAGAGATCACTTTCTGTTTATCAGTTGGTATCGGTGATTCAACTGTCTGCAACGAAGTCGTTGGGAATTATCCCCTCGTAATTCTACCAGACGCAGAGCATCTCCTTGTTTTCGTAATGCCCATGTTTGGCGACAGGTTCCAGAATCTGGGCCTTGCTTAACCACTACCTATGCACGTTAGAATTGCGGAAAAATATTCCCCTCAAATTATTACTTGTTCCGATTCATGTAGACAGGATTGTGAGATGTTAGCACCAAATCAACAATGAAGCCCACTCACGCTCCTACACGCGCCCGCTACGTAGGAGAGTGTATGTGCGTATGTGCGAGAGAGAGTGTGTGGTGTGTGCATGAGAGAGAGTGGGGGAGAGGGGGAGAGAGTGATAGCAGACATGTGGCTGCTTTTGATGTAACTTGACGAATAAAGCAAATAAGTTATCAAACTATTACAAAACTTTTGACTCAACACAATAGTTGCATTAAATATCATACACATACCATCCGGCCAATGCTCAGTCGATTTCATCCGGTACCGTTTCTTCACATCCAGTTGAGGTTTTAGCAACTGATGAACCACATTCAAATTCTACTTCAGACTACGGAGACTGTGAGATTATGGTGCTTTACCTTTTACCTTTTACTTGTTTCAGTCCTTAGACTGCGGCCATACTGGGACACCACCTTAAAGAATTTTTTAGTCGAACGAATCGACTCCAGTACTTACTATTTTTAAGCCTGTCGGTTTCTTTAGCCGAACCGCTTAGTTACGGGGTTATAAACACACTAACACCGGTTATCAAGCGATGGTGGTGGGACAAACACACACACACACACACACACACACACACATATACAACGGGTTTCTTTCAGTTTCCGTCTACTAAATCCACTCACAAAGCTTTGGTCGGCTCGAGGATATAGCAGAAGACCCTTGCGCAAAATGCCATGCGGTGGGACTGAGCCCGAATCATGTGGTTGGGAAGCAAACTTCTTACCACACAGCCTAACAAAATGTTTTAATTAAACCAAAATGAGTGAACTAAAGTAACTTGGCGTAACCAGTGGCATTTATGCGAACAACAGAGACAAATACAGGTATATCAAATACTACATAACAAAAATTCTTCATTTATGTAAA
>NC_068989.1:22748072-22759851 GCF_001194135.2 Octopus bimaculoides
GTTACGATTGCCATTTTTTAAATGTCACTTACTCAATTGCAAAGACAAAATGCAAGACCGTATTCTGAAACTACGGTGTTATTCGTATTTCGTGCCTGTCGAGTGTATCACATGTAATACTCGGTCTTCTTACAATTCGCAGATGATATTGTCAGGCCCTTTGTATTATTAATAATAGCTGACTGGTAAAAGTAAGTTACCGCCCCTTGTATCGTCCGACATGTTTCTTTATATTCGCGAGTGCCCGTTTTCCGTTTGCTTTATTTTTTAGTATAAAATATTTTAAAATAGATGAATCTTCTTAATTTTTTGCATACTTCATTTATTTTGAATATATTTCTCATTTTCCTAACCTTTTTTCACAAGTAAGCGTCATTTTCTTGGTTAGGTGCGCTTCTAAAGAAACGCCCAAAGATGTTCTAACCGCGGAAATCCTGTTTTCCTTTTTTCCCCAGATTATAATATCTTTAGGTCTGAATGTAGATTTCCCTTCCTTTTTCTTGTTCGAAAACGCTAGGGTATAATGTATAATTTTAGGAGGATACCAACCACACAGGGGTACTAACAAGAAGAAAAATAATAATCAGTTGCCAGTATAGATGACAAAAAACAATGATAATCAAATATTCACGTTTGAATCTGCCGGCGTGTGTTGAGAGTGAGTGGGTGTGTTATCGTTATCATATTCATTTGATCTCTAATATTACTTGACACTGGATAACCAAATTCTAATAACAATGCTCAGGCAAATATGAATTACGAATGATTATTATCATAATCAAGAATCATTAAATTTAATAGTACAGGATAAGACAAATTGGGAAACACAAGCCAAAGAGCGAGTTCCTTTGAGGTCGTTCAACATATTTGAACTCACAACTAAGGCTCTTTCAAATCATAAGACACCATATTATAAAAGGGTAAAACACATTATATAACGTAGTCCTACACCACTCTAAGCAGAGGAGATGGTCATGGTAGGAATACTTTTATTCATAGGTCTACTCAATGAAGGTTGACCTCTACCTGAAAACGACTGGAAATACATGTCCCATATGGTAACATGCTCGAGTTATGCTATAAGATAGATAGAAATGGCGAATTAAAATGCGTTACCAAGACACAGGTAATGAGAGAGATGGTAGATCTGTGCTTGAAGTTTTTGATTTGGTGAAATAATTTTTCTAAGGAAAAAGGAAAAGAATATTTGTATATAAATAAAAGGTTCGACGACAAAAAAGAAAGAGAAAAGAAAAGTTGTGTGTTAAATTTTAGAGTAAGATGTACGAGACATGAGTCAGACATTATTACTAGATCAGAGATGGTTTATCAGAAAGAAAAACGACTAGAGTGTAAAGTTAAAATTGTTAATAATAGTGGCGAATACATTAACTTATCGGTAATGATAATTAACTTAATGAGCGTACGAAAAATAAGCAAGCAACTTGTAAGCGTGGATGTTAAATTTGCCGGTTTGGTCTAAGATGACGAATTAACTGTGTTTAAAAATATTTTCTCGTTCGTAAATTAGTTCTTCAAGGTCTTCATTAGGCTTAAATATACCAGAGATTCAATGAGTATAAAGCTACCATTAAAACTTTGAAGTAATGTTTTAAGAATAAAAATAGTAATTTCAACAACGAATTATTGAAACTAGCAATTAAGAGTAAGAAATACTTTAAGTTTGCTTATAATAATTATAATAATCATATTTTCTTTATTGACATCTAAGGGTTCACAAATGACACAGCGAGCACGGTACAAGACAATGCAGTGTGAGGTTACATAAACTGAGGAGTGTAAACAGTGAAAACGATAAAATAAATTTTAATAATGGATAATTCCCCAAAAGAAGGAGACTTCTGAGTGCTGCTCACGGAAACCCCACAGAACTAGAGAGGCTCTAACCACTAGGGCAAGTACCCTCTTTTTATCGTCTATAGGCGCATGCTTAAAGTAGGCCCGTTCACTCGGACCATTCTTGCCTACATACATCCACCGTTTAACAAAATTATTGGGCAGGAGTACTTCACTCTCTACTCTCACTTTCTTTTTTCAAGTTGGAAAGCTTGGAAAAGTTGATGAGAGCTTGGCCAAAGTGGAAAGTGTCTGTCTTCAGCCCTTTCAATATGGTCCACCACACAACTTCTTTCCCTAAGGCCACCAGGCAAAGAAACATGCAGGCCGGCTGACGGCACTTTGATGCCCGTAGAGTTTATATCGAAACGGGAATACCACCCCGGTGGCGCTGCTAGACCTAGGATTCTGGAAATTATCCATACGTCCGGCTCAAAAGTCCTCCGGAACTGACCAGCCGATTGATTTTCCTCGAGAACGTAGTCGCACTTGCCCGCCACTAACCTTCTATAGAGCGCCAGAGTGGAACTCCCACCGACTGCATTGCTCGACTGACAGAAGACTGTGAGCGCTTGACGATATTTAAGGCGCCACACACCCTGCCTAGCTCTACACTTGATCCAGGACTGCAGTTCAGACAAAGAGACAACCTGTGGAAAATCCTGTCTGACAAACGGCAACCACACCTGTTCACCTTCGGAGAAGCATTGGAGATGCCGTACCCTGAGAGCGTGTCGGCGCATCAGCGGCTACGGTATATCCAGCTCTCTATTCAGCGGGTGTTGACAACAAATAGGGCGCCTGACAAATGGAATGCGTCCCTTCCACAAAAGGTGAAAGTGTATGCGCTGGTTTGGTCAGGCGTCAAGGCACAACGGTCAGGTGGTAATACATACCGGAGGCGATATAAGCACTCGTGACCTCTACTATTCCTTCCGACCTTCAGGGATAACTTTCTATCGACCCAATTCTGGGTGAAATTGGCTACCCTACTCGTCTTCTTCTCCACCTGGAGATCCGGATAAAATCTGAATCCGGGCAATTTAACTGGTTCCTCCGTCTAGCCTCCCACGACATTATTGGACGGGATGGATCTGCCCCAGGTGCCGATCTAGAAGCCTACTTACTTTTCTTGTTTAATTTTTGCTCCTGTCACCGTATCGTATCTTTTTAAAGCATAGCCGACCAGGTTTATGTGCTTTATGTTTGACACTATGATGGTGATGCCACCTGCATATGCCGACACGATTCTCCCATGTCCATGTTCGCGAAAGATGCATCTCAATGCCTCCAATTTCCGCAGTTGTGGCTCTAGAGGCAACACATACAGAAGATGCGAGAGGGGACACTCTTGACAGACAGGTTGCATGATGTTGAATGGTTCTGATAGGTAACCATTCACCCGATTTAACCCCTATGCAGCCCATCATCGCATCCCGTTTTTCCTCAGCCATTATCAGTATTTCGCAACGCTCCGCCTCATATTTCTTGCAGAGTGTCGTGGCATACCGTCGAGGTAGGCACTGAAATCCATCCTGCGTTCCGGATAGACATTCGTTCCAAACAGTTAGGTGACGTGCTGTTGAAATGCCACTTGTAGGTTGGGCTCTGGCTCGAGTACGGTGCGCACAATTTGGTCTACCAAAGACTGAACTGTGAATTTGCTTCCACGCTGCACCACTGCCACTCGCGCCCATCAAACAGCTTTCGGTCTCTTGTTTCTTAGGGCACGCGCCTTAAATCTGCTTAGCATTGGAAAGTTGGTCCTGAGCCAATCTCGCCGCCAGCATGTCGGTTGCGCTGCCTTTCCTAAGCGCCTCTTCTATGTTTTTAAGTTACCCTCTATTCTATTCCTTCCTATCACGGATGCCTATTTAAACTTAATCGATTCTACTCTAATTGTCCTTTTAAGGGTAAACCACCATTTGCTGTTAATGAGTGACCACGTCAACTTCCGCTTAACTAATTTGCTAATCCAGTCTCTGTAAGCTTAGCACACCGGGAGTGACGCGTTCAATTTTCAGTAACCGGGTCCCTGCCTACGAAATGTAAGTGACAGTGCAGATCAAAAATTTGTGGTCTGTGTAGCCAACAATTTAAAAAGATGGACAAATTATGTTATCCTTACTTACCGGCCTTCAGAATACTCTATCTGGATATGACCAAGATGATCCGATGCTGTTCGTCCATGTCCACACAAGCACATTCGGGAAATCCAGTCGGTACCTGCCAGGCAGTTGAAAACGTTTGAGTAGGTTTGCGAGGTTTTTGCATCCCCAACCCTTCTAACAGCTATCCCCACACAATCCAAACGTGCATCCAAGACGACGTTCCAATCCCCCATTAACACTAAAGGTCAAGACGTTTCCGAGAAAACCTCCAGAAGTCTGAAGAAATTTGGTTGTCCTGCTCCAGTCAGAGCATAAACATTCACCAGACTGAAGGCACTTCCGTCACTACTGTTCACATCCAGGACCCCAACCTACTTTTTGGGTTCAAGAAGATAGCCCTTATCTTGAGAGCAGACTTCTCCGGAATAACACCGCAGTTCCACTCCACCATTCTGGGTGAACATGGAGAGAAGTAATCTCGTATCCACCGAAAATGGGCATGAAAGTTCATCGGTCGGAGAGTGTCGTTTCACTGATAGTCACTAAATCTATTCTTAGTGATCTGAGTAGGTGGCTCTGTTTCCAAGGTGACCCCAGGCCATGCGCATTTATGCTGCCTATTCTGAGCAAGAACGTGTTTGTCAAAGAGGAAAATGAAGAGAACCACTTACCCAAACTCTTTCGAGAGACAGTTGTTCTGTCCTTCTGGCTATTTGTGGGTGTCTCCACAAGCTTTTCTTTCTAGAGCCTTTTGTTTATGGTCCCACATAAATCTCCCATTAATTTGAAATATTTTGTCTTCAGTTTGTTGCTTTTGCGCGTTGCTTTTATAATATTTATGTGAATAGAGTTGTTATATGGGGATGTGATGTATTCATTAAGTAATGTCTGTGCATTTTTAATATGTTTTAAGTTATTGATTTTTGTGCCTGTAACCGTGTAGTTAGTGATGCTTTTGGAGTGCTGTTCATATTATTGCTATGTATTTTCTTTTGTTGAAGTGTTTGTAATGTTGGTGGAGATTGTAGTATTGGAGATGTTTGTTGGAAGTGTTTGTAGTGTTGGAGATGTAGCGTTGGAAATGTTTGTGGAGTTGGTGTTGGGGACCGTGGTGGAGGTTGTGATTGCGTCATTTTTAAATACTTTGCTCTTCGCTGCTGCTGCTGCTTCTGTTGCTGTTGTTGTTGTTGCTGCTGTTTGTGCTTCGTTTTACGACCAGATCAACTAGTGGTGGGAGAACAATGTCACACCGGCTATTCCAACAGCCATAGCTTCCTTCGATTTGGGAAGCCATACAGAATTTTTTTGTTGTTTTAAAATATTGAACTTGCAATTTTAAATCTCAAAATTAGTCCTTGGAGTAATGTACAAAGGAAAGTTTGACGAACGGAGACAGGGAGAATAAGGAGTGAAAACTTTAATAGAATACCAAAACGATCAATAAAAACTCGTTTTATTATTGGTCTGTTTGATACACTTTAAGTGGAGATCATAAAGATTGAAGTTGTAGTTGAGAAAAAGTTAGCTGACATGGTGGTCTGGGAGCTATCTGTACACTGGAAAAGAGTAGCATGTATCATGGTGATTCGCATTGGGTTTCAAGATGCCGACATCAAGGGCGCTGCTCAATGCTCTGAGAACACTGTGAATGTTGTAAGACGTAACATGGACAGCTGCAACAGAGACTACAAAGCTGTAGCTAGTAGGACGGAGCACAGCAGGCGTTCTGACTGTGTACGTACGCTGCAATTTGTCCAACAACTACAGAACAAGATGATGAAAGATCTGAGCAAGGGAATCTTGGCTTTGGTGAGAGAGATTGGAGGAGTCGCTCCCATGAAGCTGGTCGTGAATAAGGGCATTCGCTATCACTCGTACTGGAGGCGCAAAAGACAAATTCGGATAGCCAATGCCAAGAGGAACCGTTTGACAGAAGGAAATAAGCTTCTGAACAAGCTGAGAATCTTATTGATCCGGGGATGTTCTTGTTGTTCTCAGATGAAAAGACCTTCTGCAAGGACAAGTTGCATAAGATCCGGTACAACAGGTGGCTTACCTACAATCCATGTAATGTCCCACGTATCAGGAAAATTAAGATTCCCCCAAACCGTGGCGATCTTTGAGGGTAACGTCATGCTGCCCCACATCTTTGAACAGGGTCTTAGACTTAATTCAGACGGCTATGTGATGCTGCTGGAGACTGTGGTCAATCCTAGCTACAGAGGACTGCTGATAGAAGGTCATATTTGTATGACAGTAGGACTCAGCACCTTACCACACCTCCAGAAAGAGTCAGAAGTGCTTATCAGAAAATTTTTACGACCACAACAGCCCGTGTTTCTGACCTCCTAATTCCCCGATTGTAATCTACAACACCAAGGCCGAACTGGTGGCCAAGATCAAGGAGGTGTTTGAAGATCTCCCCGTGGATACAGTGAGGAAAGCACGCACCAGGTTCTGGAACCGTCTTGAGGCCGCAGTGGAAGCTGAGGGCGGTTACTTAGTGCAAACTGTTATCTCCCAGTCGTAATTAAATTAATAATTTTTTGATCTTCTTAAGATAATTTTATTTTTGGATGGGGTATTGTGTCTTCTTTTCCTTTTATGCAAACTGTCCAATTTAGTCCTAACACCCTGTATACAACTCCTCAGCAGTCACGTCATATTGTAATGAAAGTAAACCGACGTACAAGAATAAGTAATTACGGGTAATTTAGATGGTACATTTTGAATTTTTTAAAATACTTTTATTTATCCAAATTACATATAAACAAGACAGTCGATTTTCACCTCCCCTCCGGTGTATTTTGTCAGCATCACTTTAATCTAGTAATGTTACATACAAAAGTTACATGTTTCTAGCTTGTTTGACATCACGTCTTGATTATGTATTGGGTTGGTGCATAACTATTGCGGCTTTTTTTAAACAAATTTTATTCAGGAAAAATAATAACAATATTTAACAAAAATATCTTTAAATGACGGTCTGACCGTCTGCCAAGCAAATGGGAAGCAATAATTGAAGTAGATGGTAAATATGCTCCAGAATAATCATTTAAACATGTTTTATTACATAATATTGCTTTTGTTGAATAAAATTTGTTGAAAAAAAGCCGCAATAATTATGCACCAACCCAATAATTTGCATTATGTAGCTAGTAAACACTTTATGTTAATGAAACTACGTAAGATGGTCACTAATTATCTTAAACAATCTCGCATGTTTTGTTTTGTTTTCTACATATACTCAATTAGTGACACAACTTGTTGAGTATATATATATGCATCTATAAGTGATACAGCTACAATAAACGAAATTAAATACACACGTTCAAAATACTGCTTGTTTGTTGAATGAGAAATACAGGTTGATATTCAAATGAAAGATGACAGTATCGTGGAATTAGAGTTGCGAGACAAACTTCCAGCTTCAGTTTCAATAAAAGAAAATTATATATGTGGTCTGATCAAGTGTACGAGTGAGTCATTCGTTTCTAGGATGGTAGAAAAAATGTAGATATTGACGAACGTTCTGGGAGACCCACAATCAGAACTGAAACCGAACCGAACTGAAACCGAACTGAAAAATACATTGCAGATGTGCATGCAGCTGTGAGAGGAATCGTTGAATCACCAACCGCGAGTTATCAGAGGATGTGCAGATTAGTTACAGTTCAGTTCAGTCCATTATCACTGAAGATTTGGGTATGAGATATGTGTCAAAACTGTTTTCAGCTGACCAAAAGACACGAGCATCAGTTGCACAAGATTTCCTTGATTGTGTCGAGAACGATGAAAACTTTCTGAAAACTTTGCGTAGGCCTCTAAGCAGGTATCGCCAAGCTTTTGGCAAAATTTGATGCAGATCCTCTACTCAACTTCTATGTCATGGTCAATGCGACGATCACACGCTATACACCTTCCTTCCAAGCACTGCTGTAAACAGCGGAAGTGAGCTAGGATGTTAAAACTAAGTGTGCAGGCACAGAAGAGTTCAAGATTAAGCTGTGCCAAGCGGCTTCACTCTGCATGTTTTAATTTCGTCACTATGGCAACAGTCCGGATACTCATTGAACAGACCACGTATAACAATACAATGAAACAGTCGATTAGATTCTATTTGTCTCCTGGTTTTATATAACGATTATAGTTTCTTTATTTTTTCTTTTAGTAACACGAGAAATGTGTAGCCACTCCTTAAAAACGTCAACATCTGCTTGGATAATTCCATCGCTTTTGCATATGTCTTCTATTAATGATTTTTATCATTTAAAATGAAACATCTACATAGAGACTTTATTACTGGAATACGAAGATATACTTCACAAGGCACAGCTTGGGGTATAATCCTTACTATGTGTGTGTATGCATGTATGTATGTATACACACACATGCGCGCGTGCACAGGTGTTCCTCTTCGAGCAAGATATAAATTTATGATGTATGGTACGTTACTGTCTCCTTTTGGATGAATTTCTTTCCTTTGTTAATAATAGGTATTGACAAACAATACAATGTATTGTTATACAAACAATACAATGAAACGTTCGATTAGATTCTATTAACTATCACCTGGTTTTATATTACGATTATAGTTTCTTTCTTTTTTTTTTTTTTCTTCAGTAACACAAGAAATGTGTAGCCACTCCTTAAAAACGTCTACATCTACTTAGACAATTTCGTCGCTTTTGCATGTCTTTTAAAAGACAGATGTCTACTTAGAATACATCAAGGTATTTTGGCTTCAAATGAAACGATGAAAGAGAAAATATAATTCTTTTCTGCTGTAAGCACAAGGCCCGAAATTTTGGGGCAGGAGGCCAGTCGATAAGATCGACCCCGGTACGCAACTGGTACATAATTTATCGACCCGGAAGGATGAAAAGCAAAGTCGACCTCGGCGGAATTTGAACTCAAAAACGTAATGACAGACGAAATGCCGCTAAGCAATTCGCCCGGCGTGCTAACGTTTCTGCCAGCTCACCGCCTTGAGAAAATAATATAATTGTTACGCAACTATTATTTTAGCTAATTATAATACAATTATTTTCTTCTTAAACCATTTACAGAATTGTATTTCTTCTCTATCAGGTTTGTTCTTAGCGCTGGATTTTCTACAAGCTTCAACGACTATTTTGGATTCTACCAGTGTGTGATATAACTGCAAACAAAGGAATGGTAGTAAAAACTGTGATACAAAAGTATTCTGCTTTAAATCTCATTACCAGAATTTATTTCCATTAAGAGAAAAAAGAACAAGGTAAATA
The DNA here is from genome assembly GCF_001194135.2 of Octopus bimaculoides. Taxonomy (NCBI): domain Eukaryota; kingdom Metazoa; phylum Mollusca; class Cephalopoda; order Octopoda; family Octopodidae; genus Octopus; species Octopus bimaculoides. Next base: position 22,757,308 of record NC_068989.1, read on the forward strand.
TATATATTTTTTAATGGTTTATCAGCAATTATTAATGTTTTTATTTAAAAATTTGCAACTCAAGATTTGTTGCAATAAAGCACAATATTAAATTCTTGATAGCGTAATCAACTACATTGTCTCCTGTATGTTGCTATTATTTCATATGTAAATTGTGGTAAACTGTAAAACTGAACTCATGTGATCAAGAAATTATTACAAACGCTCAAATGTAACATTTCTCTATCACAGGCATAAAAAATAAAACAAACGAAAACGGGCACTCGCGAATATAAACAAACATGTCGGACGATACGAGGTGGGGGTAACTTACTTTGGTAATCTTCAAGTTTAGGGGGATAAAAAAAAAATATTCAAGGGAAGTAACTGAACGTCTTACCAGTATTCTCCGTACATCTTTGTATATAAATAAATCACACACGTGATTTGATTGACGTTAGGGTTAGGGTTAGGATTAGGGTGTGATTTATTTATAAACAGCTAGAAGAAAACGGATAATACTGGTAAGTCGTTCAGTTATTTCCCTTGAATATTTTTTAAATTTTTTTTATCCCCCTAAACTTGAAGATTACCACTCAGATATTATTAATGATACGAGGGGCCCGACAATATCGTTTGCAAATTCTTGATTGTTTTTAATCAGATTTTTTACTGCGCACATTGGTTATGGTTAGTTTTATTGTTAGGGTTAAGGTTAGTTTTAGGGTTAGGGTTAATTTCAGGATTAGGATTAGGGTTAGGGTTTATTTTAGGGTTAGTTTTGGGGTTAAGGTTAACGTTAGTTTTAGGGTGAGGTGATGTGCACTCGCTTTACCGTCGCCCATTTTAAGATGTGATATACGACAGAAATAATTATAAAACAATACAGTAAATATGTTTAAGACGTATGCAAGTTTTGTTATTTTTATTTTTGTTTTCAGTTTACAGAGAAAATAAATTACAGAACATATAACTCAGTGACTATTTGGCCCCTCGTATCATTAATAATACCTGACGGGTAAAAGTAAATGACCTCCCCTTGTATCGTCCGACATGTTTGTTTATATTCGCGAATGTCCGTTTTCCGTTTGTTTAATTTTTAGTATAAAATATTTAAAAATAGATGAATCTTCTTAGTTTTTTGCATACTTCATTTATTTTGGATATATTTCTCATTTTTCTAACTTTTTTTTACAAGTAAGTGTCATTTTTTTGGAGAGGTGCGCTTCTAAAGAAGCGCCATATTTTGTCCTCCATTTTTAAGGAAGAGATAAAATATATTTTCCTTTCTTTCATATATTACTTCTTTTCTCACCGTGGTGTTCAAGTTTAAAAGTTATAAACCATCTTAATTTTGTCAAAAAGCAATTTATTTACCTGTCCCTTCTCCGTGAGAGTTTGCTCCTTTCCTTGAGGCCCACTTCTTTCCATGGAACCTGCACCTCTATGAGTAATATCTGCATATCATAACTTTCTAATTCTTACAATCCTAAACAAAATATCCTCGTCACAAATAGTTTCAATAAAGAAAATAAAAATACGTCGGACAAATTGCATTGCGGTATTTAGCTAAGATTTACTACGCTCTCAAATTCCACCCAGGTCAAATTTACCTTTCATCCTCCCGGCGTTGATAACATAAATACGAACCAATCAAATACCGGGTCGATTTCATTGAGTGCAACCTCTCACAAAGTGTATGACTTTTATGTTATGTATTTACTTGTTGGAAAATATTATCACTATGTCGGTAAAGATCGCGAGCTCACAGAACTGTTAAAACGTCAGATGAAATGCTTAGTGACATTTCTCTTCGCGTTGTAATTTCAAATTTCCCTGTAGTCAACTTAGTCTTTCACTCCCTCCGAAATACGGACCAAGCAGTTGACCCTATGCGTCAAACTTTGAAAGTATTATCACTTTGTTAAAACGACTTACTGGTAAAACCTTTAGAGCACATTTGGAAAAAATTGCATAGCATTATTTCTTCCCGCTCTTTACATTCTGAGCTCAAATCCCATCAAGAACAACTTATCCTTTCAGGGCCAATAAAGTTAAGTACTGGAGTCGAAAGTATTGACTGTACCCTGACTTCAAAATTGCTGGGTTCATGTCTCAATAAAACAGTAACATCACTGTTTCGGTAAATAGCAGAAGCAGTGAAACGCCTGACAAAGTACTTTAAATCACTTAGTGGTGATCCTTTAGGACCTAAGTTGAACATCGAGTACATACGTCCGATTTTGGGTCGATTTTGAGTCAAATATAAGAAATCAACTTTATAATTCCATTTTTCTAATGTTAGAAAGTCGAGTTCAAAATATAATGCAACCAGAAAATCAGATAATATTAATTTCTCGTAAAGCGGCGAACAGGCAAAATTGTTAGCATGCCGGGGAAAATGCTTAGCAGCATTTCGTCCGTCTTTACATTCTGCCTTCAAGTGTCGATGGGGTTGACTTTGCCTTTCTTCCTTTCGTGGTCGATAAAATAAGTATCAGCTGAACACTGGGGTCGATCTAACTGACTTAGCCGCTCCCCAAAAACTGTTAGCCTTGTGCTAAA
>NC_068989.1:22760366-22761670 GCF_001194135.2 Octopus bimaculoides
ATATATATATATATATATTGTCACCAAATATGACTAGGGTAAGAGCTAAAGTTGCATGATTGTATTTAGTGACGGTTATAGTTTTCCACATTGCACACAGCTGTCTATATTAATTTTTTGTATGCACATTAGCGATTCGCTAAAACATCCATAGATTTTGATGGTGAATACATATGTAATGACAGAGAATTAAGTCTAAAATCAGTCGAATCAGCGGTCCCTACTGATGAGGCTACGGAATTAGCCGAAACTGACCGATCAGTAGAGGGAATTTTAGGGTGTTTTAGGGTGATTACAGTCGATGTCAGAACATATGTATACAATAATTATGTGCTTTAACTACAGCATTGGAGCTTCTCAGCTCTTATTTCTAGCAATGTAGGTGTTGTAGCACCCTAGTCACATTTAGTGACAAAGTATAGTTTTCCTTTTTGGTAACACATTGCACACAGTTGTCTATATTAATTTCATATATATATGTATGTATGTATGTATGTATGTATATACACGCGTGCGCGCGCACACACAAGCATACACATATAAATACTTTTTTGATAAATCACCTCAATAACTTGTCTTTGCTGTCATCGGAAAAGCCACATCTGGCATATCGCTATTTATATATTCACAATGTATTTCAGTACCCACCTTTCTACCTGCTGTCGTAAAACGTGTCTCACAAGCAGTTTTAGCATTTTCGTACATTTAGATTTTAGAATTAGGCTTTTACAAGACTGGTTATAAAAATACATAAACACTGGACAGTCGCAAGAAACGAAGGAAGAGGCAAAAGGCGGCAGAAGAGAAAGAGAAGGAAAGGAAAAGAGACATGCCTAACAAAAAATGTGCCTCCCCTCCACCCACTAATACAGACTTAGTTTCTTTATAACTTTCAGAAAAATGGATATTTCTGAATGAAATTTCCTACAAATATCTTTCAGATGTTGTAGATTCCAATTATATCACAATTTAGTTCTATATTTAAGAGATGAGGAACTATGTACATTATTTACATTATTTACGATTGACGGATATTTGTCCTCATCTTGTTTGTTGTTAACACAGCGTTTCGGCTGATATACCCTCCAGCCTTCATCAGGTGTCTTGGCGAAATTTCGAACCTGGGTTCTCATTCCTAAGGTATTTTTCGATGTTATTATTATTATTATTATTATGCTGTTTTTTTTTTCTTCTTTCTTCAAATTTTCTTCCATTTCTCGCTGAGTGTTTTCCGTACACCTAGGGCAGAGAAATCCATTGTATGCATTCCCAGTTTACACACGCAAATTCACAGGTAAAATATG
>NC_068989.1:22764175-22774534 GCF_001194135.2 Octopus bimaculoides
TGTGAGTGTTTATTGAGCGAAAACACCTAAAGCTCCACGAGGCTCCGGCAGGGGATGGTGGCGAACCCTGCTGTACTCTTTAACCACAACTTTCTCTCACTCTTTCTTCCTGTTTCTGTTGTACCTGTATTTCAAAAGGGCCAGCCTTGTCACTCTGTGTCACGCTGAATATCCCCGAGAACTATGTTAAGGGTACACGTGTCTGTGGAGTGCTCAGCCACTTGCACGTTAATTTCACGAGCAGGCTGTTCCGTTGATCGGATCAACTGGAACCCTCGACGTCGTTAGCGACGGAGTGCCAACAGCAAGACCTAGTGAGGAGAATTGAGGCACTAGCCAGCATTCGAGATCATGATCCAAGTATATCTGTTACCTTAATCTACGGCTTTTTAGTTGAGATAATACGTTAAATTCCACTCGTTTGCTCGATTTCTGTTGGTCCGTTACACAAATGCGGTGAGATTAGTGGCTACGTTGGGGCTTTTTACTTGCACTCTCTGTTAAGCTAGTACTTCGAGTACCCTCTAATATAATTAAGAGTGTATTTTGTAGCTGTTTAATGCTAATATCGCTTGCGGTCACTAATGTTATTGTTATTATCAATTTTTTAGATTTGCCCCGATAATAATAATAATGATAATAATAATAACATCTTTACGAGTATTTATTGCTACTCATTTATATATGTGTGTGTGTGTGTGTGTGTGTGTGTGTGTGTGTGTGTGCACGTGCTCGTGTGTGTTTGTCCTCCATCACCGCTTAACAACCGGTAGTAGTGTGTTTGCGTCCCCGTAACTTAGCGGTTCGGCATAAGACTGATAGAATAAATACTGGGCTTAATACTGGGGAGGGGTATTATTTGATTCTTTCACTCGCACGATCTTCACTAAGAAAAAAAAAAGACTCAGATTTTTTACGTGGAATCAAGTACCCTTTATTTTTGTTCGGTAAAAAAAAGGGGGTGGGAAACCGGACCCCCCATATCCCGGAATCATTGAGAGAGAGAGTGAGAGAGAGGAAGAGTTAAAGAGAGAAAGAGAGAGTGAGTCAGTGGGTGACGAAGTTTACCTAAACTTCACTCGCTCTTTCTCCCCACACAAAGATGAAATTCATTTCGGCGCCAAGTGTATATGGTTATATCAATATATATCTTTTAGCTTTTACTTGTTTCAGCACTTGACTGTTGTCACACTGGCGTGATACCTTGAAGAGTTTTAGTTGATCAAACCAACCTCAAGAGGTATTATTAGATTCTTTCACCCGTATGGTTTTCCCTAAGAAAAAAAAAAACTCGAATTTTTTGCGTGGAATCAGGTACTCTGACCTCCTGATATGCTGCAACGTAGCCACTAATCTCACCGCATTTGTGTAACGGACCAACAGAAATCGAGCAAACGAGTGGAATTTAACGTATTATCTCAACTAAAAAGCCGTAGATTAAGGTAACAGATATACTTGGATCATGATCTATATATTGATATATATTGATATAACCATATACAAACGTAGCCTTAGTCGATGACTAACAATTGCCAACACTTCAGAAATGAAAAATCATATGGGATTATTACACTGTTTATTATTTGACAAGAGGTTAACAAATTTTCACTTCCAATTTCAAATGAATTAACATGTCTTAAATAAAATATGATCTTCGTAATAAATCTACTCAGCACTAATATAACCCATTCAATATGTTACAATGACAAACAAGAATTGTTTTACGTTTTCTCAATGTTTATTAATTCCATTGACGTCAACAACACTATTCTCGTTGATAAAAATAAAGTTTCTAAAATGTGCAAGCTGGAAGAATTACTTTGGTTCATTAGTAAAACACCAGTTACTTTTACAGGTAATATGGGTTCGAGTCCAACGGGCAGTTTTCGACATTTTCAGCATAAAGGAGTTATTTAACCTAATATCTACACGCCTTATTTACTTTTGCGTCGTGATCCACCGTTCATTAAAAGAATTATTTCAAATTTAAATCATTCATTAATTATATTTCCAACTTATTAATTATTTTGTAATCTAAATTAAATTTCATCACATAAACTACGTTATATAACAATTAGTTTAACTGGGATTGCACTATATACTGAGGTATCATCGAGGGACCATGTCAATGGGGAAAGAACAGGTCTAATAGCATTGACTGCTGTTCCAGTGTATATTGACGTACCATCGCTCACTGCGGTACGATCAATTCTACAACACATATCAAGGTATGAACTGTCGTAACCAATTTAGTAAATAACCTGTATATTACATTGAGGTATATATTTAGATTCACTTACAACATATAGGCATATTTCACAAAATGCTAACCTGGATACCTAACAACAAATTTGCTTTCCTCTTGACACCAACCGCTTGAGGTCATTCCTGGTTCTATATGACAAATTTCAGGCTTTGTAGTGATCTGCATAAAAACCTTCCGTCAAAAATTCATATTCATTTATGTTCTAAACATTAGCTTAATATTGACAAATTTATTTCACTAAAGCCACCATTATTTTCAAAATTAATTGAAATAAAAGCAGTGTATTTAAACAGAAATATAGTAACAAATGAGTTCAAGTGATCTAAAAACTTTCCATCAACATTTCATGCTATTTTATGCGCCAAATACCACTCTAAATATAACAAAGTAATTTGTAAAATTACTTTGTAAATTTTACAAATTAAAAATTGCAATTCCTTAAGATTTTCAAAATTAATTGAAACGAAGGCAGTGTAGTTCAATTCATTTATTGGAATATTGTAGCAAAAGAGTTAATTATTTATAGAAATAGGCTATACAGCAATATGACCAGTATGATTATAACAAGGGAAACATATGCTTCGGGCTCGGCATTTTCAGAGGCTTTGCACTAAATGCTTTAGTGCCATTGTACTAAACTACTTTCAACTTTTACAAACGATTGGGTGTTAAAAGTTAATTCGATACAATTCAAATGAAACGCTTGCAAGCTCTCAAATGCAATTCAGTTATTCTGCCCATGCTTTATTACTACAGTTTTGTATTGTATACGGTCACCCAGAATACCTCCAAGGCCAAATAAACGTTAATTATACGAATTAAAATTAAATTGAACGACAACTGTAAAAACACAGACTTTATTCATTTTTGTCACGCGTTATTTATATTCATATTTTAAGCACAATAATTGTGCTTAATTGTTATTTTCTTCATATGTTTGGTTGAACTCATTTTTTCCTCTATATAACAATAGTCGATCTAAATGTTGGTTAGTTGCTTGCTTGGTTGAACTCCCCAGTCATGTTTTATATCGTGTGGAAAGATGAGAGAGAGAGTAAGAGAGATGCTAAGAGAATCAATACAGAAGGTGGAGGTGGAGGATGAGTATACATACTAAGCTAGGTAGCAGGCAACACGTACATACACAGTGAGAGGGAAAGAGACAGATGAGGAGGAGAGGGGTTAATTGACAGGATGTCGTTATGGAAGGAGTTATAGAAATGAGAAATTTGTTTTATTCAATTTTATTTCAAAGTAATAACTATTTTTCTTTTGAAAATTGTCATTCATTTCATACAAGTATATAAAAGTTAAATTATAATTATTCTATGTATTCCATATGTTCTGACGCTCCCCATAGCATCAAAAGTAAACTATCCGTTTACTACCAGTAATATATTACTGACACAGGGCGGCGAGCTGGCAGAATCGTTAGCACGCCGGGCGAAATGCTAAGCGGTATTTCGGCTGCCGTTACGTTCTGAGCTCAAATTCCGCCGAGGTCGACTTTGCTTTACATGTTTTTGGGGTCAATGAAATGGTACCAGTTACGCATTTGGGTCGATGTAATCGACTTAATCCCTTTGTCTGTCCTTGTTTGTCCCCCCTATGTTTAGACCTGTGGGCAATAAAGAAATAAATATATTACAGACACGATAATGCTAGTCATTTGCAATAAACGAAATCAGGATTTTTAAACAAGTAAGAAATATTTTAGCGTGTAGTTTCCACTCTAATTGTATGCCATTAAACAAAATTGTAATACAAATAAAAAGTTTAAATTATTACAATCATATTTTCAACGTTAGAGTACAACATTTCTTATTGCACAGAGTCTGACGGAAAAATCTCTCGTGTTTCACACGGCTATTGGTGTGGTGCTAGTGAAGTTAGGCAGATAGTAATGTTGATTCCATGTACGAGGGGTGCCCTGGCTTTGGATAAAAGACAATACAGGTGGATCAGTTACTGATTTTATTTAGCAGATTCCCCTCTGAGGTTCACACACTTATTGCAGCGATCCTTCAGTTTTTCTAAGTCCTGAAAAAGAACTGGGAAGGTTGGGCCTACAACCAGGCCTTTAGCGATACCATAAAAGTCAGGAACATTCCAGCACCCCCTCGTAGCGAATGTTTTGTTTTGTTTTTTTCTCTGTTTACATCATGGTTTGGAGGAACGATTGAACACTGAGCATTTGTTGCTCAAGTGATTGTGAATAACGGTGAATCTAAGAAAGTTTTTGCAACACTCAGTATATTATTCCTTTATTCCCTTATTTGTCTCAGTCATTAGACTGCGACCATGCTGAAGCGTCGCCTTGAGGAATTTTAGCCGAACTAATTCATCCAAGTACTTATTTTCTTTTTAAGTCTGGTACTTATTCTATCGGTCACTTTTGACGAACCGCTACGTTACGGGATTGAAAACACACCAACACTGGTTGTTAATCAGTGGTGAAGTACAAACAAATACAAAAACACACGCACATGCAATATATATATTAGATTGGTACATAGTTATTGCGGCTTTTTTTTCAATAAATTTTATTCAACAAGAATTTTTAACAAAACACCAAACAGAAATTGAAGTAGATGGTGAATATGCTCCAGAATAATCATTTAAAGATGTTTTTTTTTAAATGTTATTGTTTTTGTTGAATAAAATTTATTGAAAAAAAAGCCGCAATAATTATGCACCAACCTAATATATATAACGGGCTTCTTTCAATTTCCGTCTACCAAATCCACTCACTGTAGTAGAAAACACTTGCTCAAGGTGCCATGCAGTGGAACTAACCTGAGACCATGTAGTTGGGAAGGAAGCTTCTTTATTTCATTAAATTTGCCACACAGGCCGTACAAAGATGAGACGAACAAGGACAGATAAAACACAAAAGGTGAAGAAACTGCTTTAATTAAAAGTTAATGTCCGAATGAATGATGATAGGAGAAAATGACATAATTATAAGGCAATTAAAAATATAATAGAATATAATTATTATTGCAATATGCAATAATTCACGACAAAAAGATAGGCATCCAGCCATCTGGGTAGAACCTTCACTTGTTACCACTGATCCCACTTACCTGGTGCCGATCACTCTCAACTTGCTTGCCACAGTCTTCCATCTTTTCACGAATGTACTCAGCGACAGGCACCATTTCTCCAGTCTGACCTTACTTACGAGGTGGTAACTAAAAAGTTTTACCAGCCCCTGGCCGGAGACAAAGGTACCTCTCACTCTTCCTCTTACACGCGTCTTCCATATTGTTTCTTTCAGTATGGCTACTACGCAGAAGAAACAAGCCCTCCTTTCCCTGTCAAGGGAAGGAGGCGGTACAATCTCGATGATGGACTCCGGTGATAGCTGTACTCTTCTTATTACTGACAATAGTTTGACAAAAGCTATCTGTCCCGATAACTCCGGACACTCCACGAATGCGTGCAAGACGGTTTCCCTGTCCTACCCGCATCTCAGGCATGTCGGTGAGACGGCACTACCGTGCCTCGACAGCTTATCTCGAACCGGTAGCGCCACACGGAAGCACTGCCAAGCCAAGGATTTCTGGTAATTATCCAGATATCCGAACGTTCTTCTGAACAGTTTGATCAACTGATTTTCATCATAGCATAGGGTCTCCCCCAAGGCGTCTTCCGACATAGATCCCACTAACCGCTATAGAATTCCGCGGTGGAACTCCTGTTGCCGGCATTACCCACCCGAGAGAGTAGCTGAAGCGCCTGGCGACACTCCAATTGCCAGTCCCCCAGCCTAGGTCTCTGCTTGATCCATGTACCAATTTCCGTTAAGGACGTTAACCGTGGAAGGTAGAACCAGACGTGCAGAGACCACACCTGCTCTCCATCCAGGTAAAACCAGAGGTGCTTCAACCTTAACGCGAGTTTTCGCATCCTCAGCCAAGGCATCCCTAGCCCACCCTTTAGCGGTTTCTGGCAGCAGACAGAGCGCTTCACAAGCGGCTTTCCTCCCTTCCACAAAAAGCGGAAAAGGATTCTCTCCAACTTGTTCAGTCACAAATCGGAGCAAAGCACCACGGTCAGACGGTAGGTGATAACTGCTGTTATAAACATCTGCACCACCTCCGTCTATCCTAGCAAGGATAACGCCCGCCCAGACCAGGTCTGGGTTAGAGCAGTCACCTTACTGGTTACCTCACTCCAATTTTTCTCTATCTGGAGGTCTCGGCCAAACCAGACACCAAGCAGCTTAACAGGACCTTCCGTCCAACACCCACGACGTTACTGGATGCCATCGGCTTGCCCCTCCAGGTGCCGAGTTGCAAACCGACCGACTTGTCCTTGTTAACCTTTGTTCCTGCCATCGCCTCGTAACTTTTGATAGCCTCTTCCATGACTGGAAGTTGGCCATCGTTCGCAACGATGATGGAGATGTCATCGGCATACGCCGTGGCTCCTCTTCCATACCATAGATCATTCGATGCGCCCCCTAGTGCCTCCAACTTCCGCAGTAATAGCTCAACAGCCAACACATACAAAAGCGGAGACAGAGGACACCCCTGACGCACTGAGCACTCGATCTTGAATGGCTTCGAAAGGAAACCATTCACTTTGACGATAGACTGGATGTCGCTGTACAAAGCAGCAATCCAACCGCGGAAGGTCGGGTCCAGGCCAGCCTTCTCGATGACCGCTGCCAAGTACCGATTGTTGACACTATCAAATGCTTTAGACTGGTATAAATGTACCAGCGCCTCTACCCCTGCGCCAGAAAGCTTCACTATCCTCTCTAAGGAGTAGCGTATAAGGTGGAGATTCCTTCTTATTAATGTTCAAATATGGATCAACAGGTTCAATTTGTTATTCGTAAAAAAAATGTGATGTATTGATGAAAATTATTCTGTAACTTAATTAATACAAATTACATTAATACTTTACACCACTGCCCATCTTTGATTATCTCGAACTGGCAAAGTAGTTAGGGGTTGGCCACAAAGCCAATGTCATCAGTTCCAATTCTTGGTACCCTGAGTTCAAATCTCACGAAAGTCAAATTTGCCTTACATCTTTCCGAATCGAAGAATATCGGAGTGAATACCTTGCAAGCATTTGGGCCGGGCCACGTCTCTGGTTTAAGTATACGTTCCTCTCTCCTTCCCGCTAGTCTCGAAGCCCAAGAAAGAGTTGTGGGTACTACATTCCCTTCATGATAAAGGTTCTGTGTTCCTACAAGATAAAATACAATAAGATGGTAAGAATTGTTAAACTTCAGAAAATAAATTAGAGCTGGGAAGCTGGCGAAATGTTTTTAGTGGAATTTTGAAATCATCACCATAGTTAAACTGCTAGGTCAGGCCTATTCCAGAATTTACTTACAAATGGCTATTATACTGAATAAACAGCTATTATTTTTTACAGTTGAGTAAGCATGCAACATTTAAATTCCATGCTTATATAAATATTGTAATAATTTAATTTTACACACACACACACACACACACACATAATGTGGGTTTGCATGTGTATGTATGTGTGTGTATGTATATATATGTGCGTATATAGATATGTAAAATCTCTCTCTCTCTCTCTCCTTCCCTATATATATATATATATATATATATATATATATATAACATAAAGCCCACAATTAGGTAAAAAGATTGAATACATCAAAAGTTGTTACAATGTTGCGGATACCAAATTAAATATATAAATCACATTCTAATCTCTCGTATTAGATAAATCTGCTGCAAAAGTGCGTCCATGGAACAACGTATTAAGAAACACCGCTGATAGAAAAAAGAGTTTTTCTAATTTATTTTGGATTTAATGTTGACATAACTGAATTCAAGGTAAGCCATTTTCTCTTTCTTCATCGACATATTTGAATAAGCAGAATATATATCCTCGTCCAACATTTTCTTTAAATCTCGTTTAACATCAGTTGACAAGTAAAAATTTCTAAGAAAGTTATGGCGAATATAGAGCATAAAAGTATGATTTTCTCTGGCCTTATTATAAATGTTTGTACAAAGATTGTAATATTTGTGTGTTATATGCAAATAAGCTTTACTCACGTTAAAAAATAATTTCTAGGGTTTAGTTTGAGTGGAAGTAGCAACACCTATGAACATTCTGTAGGTCATCCGAGACTGGTAGTTGGAAAGGAGCAACATATAGGTTACCCTCAGACTGCAAACATACTTCAAAAACTTGCGTTAGAGTGGAGGCCGCTAAAGAGTTCCAAGAGCCAGGCAAGCAGTTTAAATTGACAAATCAAGTATGCCACCCCAAAACAGAAACAGTCCACTTTCGGATTGCTGTCTTTTCAGTTTTCTCAAAATGCTGGGCATGATCCAAATCGTGTAAATGTGTGCAGGGGCACGGTTAAAAGATGAGATGTATGGACATTCATATGTCGGATAACTCTGGGATGAATGTTTGAAATCAGGCAAAAGCCCGACCAGTGGACACGCATCAAGAAACTGTCTTATTAGGTGACACATACTCTTGGTAGTATGCCCGATCCTTGTTCGAGCGCTAGGTTTCAAGAAACACAATCCAGGTATTTACTTCCAGGTGAATTTCTTATAATAATGGAGCAGTGGTCAACAGTTACTCATGAACCATGTATCACAAACTACGCCATCAAGCTGTCGATTAAATCTATAAAAACCCTTCAAACGTCTTTCTGTTTAATGCTAAACAAAACAAAGAATAAATGACAATTATGCAGAGAAGGCTAAAGATGTTAATAGGTGAACTAGTTTAGAAGAGACACTAAAACAGACGAGTGTATTGTAAGAATTGTATGTAGCTTACTGGCAAAGTAGCAGAAACAAAAGTATATGAATAATTCTGATCCACTATGCACAATATACCAGCACCCAGAAACTTCAATTCAGCTAGACTTTTTTCTTCACTAAAACACAATCTTATCTTTAGCCTCTAATCCATGATTACTTTTCAAGCTACTCTCTATATCCCAACTACTTTCATAAAGTCGACGTCCACTCTCCCTTTTGCATGCATTTCAGAAACAAAGGCTTCAGGATCTTTCCTCAGCTCAATTATTCAGCACTTACTTTAGTATCGTTGTACTTCCTAGCAATGTAGTTTTCTGTAATAGTTCCTTTCGAAAGTCGATCCCAGACTTCATCTATGACTAACTTTTCTTCATGAAAGGACCCGGAGTGTCTATTATTCTCTACATGTTTGTAAATTCTCTTTCCAAATTTTGGTATTTTACTATTTTGTCTTTACTCCCATACTTTCACATTTGTTAAGTTTATACCATAGTTGATTATGTTTCTAAGGTTATCTAATGATTGGGTACTGTATAATGTTAGATTCTGACATTTGTTTGTGCTGTTTATCTGTAGACTTATTTTAGTTGTTTGCAAGTTCTTAAACATTTCAGTCTGAAATGTTGTGGACTCTCGGTTAGATTATTTCGTACCTTAATGAGTTGGACTGATGTATGTTATTTTATTTCATGAAAGTAGAATTTAGGTGAACCGTATAAGTTACCTTGTTAATTTAACGATATAGATTAAATATGCTGCATATATGTCAGATACCTTAATGCATTTGAAATTGTAAACTTTTTACAGGGAATGTGTAACCTCGCGATGCTGCAAAGCCTGAACCTTACCCGAAAATCTACTGTTTTCATTACGGTGAATATTTTATCTTTGACATTGTTATGCCTATATTACACCGAGTGGTATGACATGTTAGAAATTGGTAGCTTTTGGAAATCAAGCGAAAGAAGCAACAGAGGATCATATAAAGAATTCTGGGTGTCATTCCCTGCATTGCGAAACTTTAAACTTGAAGACAATACTGGTGGAGAATTTGGTCTGTTTCCTCTTTCTGAAAATTATATTGCACTGCTCAATATTTCAAATTTCACTATTTCTAAAGCTTTCTTGCCTGCCATGACTGACAAAGAAAAATTGGTGTCTCTGTACGTTTTCCAAAATTTTATCAATGGTTGTAACCAGAATAATATCACTTTCTTCATCCAAGGTGGCACTTTGTTAGGTAAGTAACACTTATGCATAAATACAGAGAGAGAGAGAGAGAGAGAGAGAGAGAGAGAGAGAGAGAGA
>NC_068989.1:22774544-22779194 GCF_001194135.2 Octopus bimaculoides
AGAGAGAGAGAGAGAGAGAGAGAGAGAGAGAGAGAGAGAGAGCATTTTCACCTTGATGAAATACTTCTTACGAAAGACACCAAAGACCAATTGGTATATATAAGATGTTGTTAGCTACAGTCACGGCATTTACTTACAGCCATGTCATAGCTGAATACAAATATGAAACTTTGTACAGCTAGAAAATTATTTATAGAAAAATGAATACCTATTACTCTAGTAGACAATAACTAGGACTTTATTAAATTCATTTCTGACAATGTTTACTACTTCTAGAACACAATGTTCTATAACTCGGAGATAGTTGATGACAGGATGTTACTGAAGATAACAAGGATATTGATGTCTTAAGCTTGTTCTATTACCATATCATCGAAGACTACTTCTGGCAAATTATTTACTCTGAGCAAGACATTATTAACTACAATTAGGGTATTGTAGACTGCGACTAGAAAATCGTAATTGTAGACTATAGCTATTTTATCTGACACAGTGTTGGTTATGGAAACAGCATAGTAGAATACAATTAGGACGTGGGTTATTGCGGTTAATACAGTGTCACTCATAACTAGAACATTGCTAACTACATGTGGGATATTGTAGAGAATGATTATAATATTCTGGACAACTGCACTATCTCTGTAGCATTAACGACTACATCAAGAATATTGATGGCAACATAACTGCTTACAAACTAGTACATTGTTGAATGTAGTTAGGACATCACTGACAACAGCAAAGATATTGGTTTCTGAAAGCTAAGGTATTCATAGTTACAGCTAGAATATTGACTGCGGATAAAATAAGACATAGTCGACTACAGCTAGAATCTTTTCAACTGCTTCTAAAATATTCTTGTTGACTGATAACTTATTATGAAGTATAATTAAGACATTACGGTATCTAACAAGGATTTTATTTTCCTGCTTGTCGATTTATTATGGTTACAGCTGTGACATTATTCGTTGACAATGTCCTAGACAGAATGGGCTACTTCTAAGTTTTTATTGTTTGCAGATTGGACTTTCTTGATTATAGCTACAGCGTTGCTGTCTACAGTAAGATGCTATCCGTGGAGTATTGGTGCCTAGAGACATAGAATAGTATGGACTGTAGCTATTTCGTTGCTGCTGACTACATCTTCGATGTAAAACATCCTAATCTAAAACATTGGTGACTACAGTTACAACGTTATTAACTACACTTATGATATTAACGAATATTAATGAATTCAGCTAGAACATTATTGACTATAGCTAGGACATCGTTGACTACAGTTGGGATTTAGATGGTTATAGTAGTGACATAGATGACTATAATTACGACATTGCTGAGTACATTTGGAATTTGGTTGACTACGTCTTAAGCATTATTGACTACATCTACGATGTAGTTTGCTACCGTTATGATATTGATGATTACAGTTACATCGCTGTTGACTACATTTAGGATTTGGTTGACTACAACTAAAATATTGCAGGTTAGAGTTTAAACATAAAAATATGCTACAGCTAGCACACTGGAGCCTAAAGCCCAACCATTGTAGACTACAAGTAGGACAGTGTGTTATAATCTTTAATATGTTGGCTTATTGTAACGCCCACTACGGTATACAGTATACTTAGTTAAACCAGTAAAGACACAACTATCTCTGAGCACCTGCTACGTACTCTTTCTTTATTTTGGCACTACGGCCATAGCACAGAAGGGACAGCACAAGGACAGACAGAACATCACAGTGGGGACAAAAAACATAAAACGAATGAAAATGAAGATGTTATATAATAATGAAAAGAGAAATGGCTACATGAGCACAACTCTAATGCACTTCCATTTGAACGTTTAAATGCACAATTTATAATCGTTCATTTTTCCTTTGTTTTTTTCTTTATCATCGTTTACTCCTCACCACCTTTTTTTTTTAAATAAAGCAATTTTACTTACTTTCTTTTCCTTTTTTAATATTTCATAAAGGGTTCAAGTTCTTTCAATTCTACCACTGGTGGCAATTCATCAAATTCCAGTGTTACTCCTGGCGGATCAATTCCTCTTCCACACTTATCTTTCAACCTGTTGTACCTCTCCTTGTCGACCACAATGGCCTTCACGTTCTCTGAGTATATATCTGTGGGCTGCTTCACCTTTATAATTGACTTCAATTTCATTATTTTCCGCTCTTTTTTTTTATTTTTAGCAAATGTTACAAAATTTCATCGGTATTTTTCGCCTTTCATGTTTGTTTTCCCTTTTCTTGCTCTACTCCTGGTGCTTTTTCTTTTTCCTCCTCCACTCTGAATTGTGTCGCTATTCCACCCTCATACAGTTGTCGCCTAAATCCTCTTCCTCCACTGGTATAACCAGTGTCTTTGCTGCTGTCTCCTCCTTCTGAAACTCCTCCTCGAGCTCCTCTTCAAGCTCCTTTTCAATCTCCTGGTCAACCATCTTCTCACCTTCCTCCCTTCTGACTTCTATCACAACCTCTTTCACTCCCTTCTTAACTACTTCTTTTTTTCTTTTTCTGCCTCTCTGGCGGAGAGCTTACTCTTTCACTTCTCTTTCTCTTTTTGACTACCATGAATTCCTCCTCTGTTCTTGTCTCCTTTACCTCGACGTGTACCACCTGATCCACACTCTCTTGCTCCTCAGTCTGTTCCATCTGTTGTTCCTTTTTTCTCTGGAGGCACCTCTCCTTCATGTGGCCTTTCTCTCCAAATGAGTAGCATATGGGAGGCCTACCCTCCACCACCACTCTCAACCTTATATCCTCAGGCAGAACTATTTCTTCTGCAATTCTGTTGAGATCTTCCAAACTCGCTTGTATGGCCATCTCTATGCCATATCCCCAATAGTTCAACCTTGTAGTTCTCGTTGCCTTGTGTATCTTGGCATCCTCCTCCATGTTGAGTATTGTGGCTGCCATCAACCATGTTTCCTTTGTCTCTGGGGGTGCTTTGACAACTCTCACCCTGGCAACACGCTTGCGATTCTCAATGGCCTCAATTGTTGCTATTTCGATCTTCCTTGTTGATAACCTCAAACCGTTCTCTTGTTTGCACTACTTGAGAGTTCCTCAGGCGGCGTCGGTTTTAGCGTGTTTCCCTCCTTTTCCGGTAGTTTCTCATATTCTTTCGTCTTCTTCGGCTCAAGTTTTGCTTCACGAGCCGCCTGCTGCGTACTCTGGTACTTCACGTACTTTTCTTTATTAATAGTGACTAGGTTATTCCATTGCTCACGTGGGAGGTATGTACCATTATTACTAATTTCCAACACAGTGTGCTTGACAACAAAGTCTGTTGAAAACAGCTATGGTGTTGTGAACATACAATTATAGCATTGCTGAGTACAGCTGGAGCATTGGAAATAGAGCTTGAATATTGTTGAATATAGCTAAAAAGTTTTTGACAGCCGCTATGATATCTATAATTTTGGCTAAGACCTTCGTTACTACATTGAACATATTGTACAATAAAATTGGTATATAACAGAATGATTCTAGAACAATCTTAATTACAGATGGTACATTGTCGGCTGCAGCTAAGACATTGCCGACATCTAGGGCATTATCGGCTTCAGGTAGGGCATATGTTAAAGTAGCTATATGTGATAGCAATTAGAACACAATAGCTGCTAGTGTATTATATATGTACTACATCTCGGATACTGAACATTGTTGAATCTCACATTCTTAACAACTAGAATGAGCGTTAGATATATGGTATAGCATGTTTGTTTAGCGTTTTGATTAAATCTGATCATTAATTCACGTGAGTTATCATGGTTTCTTGAATTTGGGATTTACGTCTGAAATTGCTAGACACTGTCTTTCAATGTCTTTTAACATAATTCAAATATAGCAACAAAGATTTCTGTTTTAGAATTCACTTAGATATGTTAAACATAAGCAGTACAAATATGTTTACTATGATTGCATCAGACTAAAACCTAAGCAATAATAACCACAATTGTGGTCCTTTTTTTGTTTTTTTTTACAGGAGCCTATCGTCATCATGGCTATATACCGTGGGATGATGACATTGACGTCTATGTGGATCATGAAGACAAACAAAAATTATACAACTTGAGTTCCATGGGACAAGGTTTCAATATATGCAGCTACGAACATTTTCAGTGGAAATTTTACAATTCACGTACACCTGCCCTATTAAATTATAAATATCGATGGCCATTTATCGATATATTTTTCTATAAAGTATCTAATGACATTGTCTATGACGTCACATACAGGTCAAAAAAGCGCATATTTAACTCCCACGATGTATTTCCTTTAAAGGGTCACGCTTTTGAAGGGGCTTTTTTACCTGGGCCATGTAATGTTTTAAAGAGCATAAATTCTTGGAATGGTGTGAATCAAAGTTTCTGTTACTCGGGTTCCTATGCCCATAAAACAGAAAGCAGTAAAGGAAAAACCTACATAGATTCAGTAGCATGTAATGAATTATATCCGGTATACCCGTTTGTTTTCCGTTCCCCCTCCAACAGTTCAGATGAGACTCAAATTGAACAGTTAAAATTAGGCAACACAGTTTTGCATAAACTGGTTGTAAATAGTAGTTGTTCATACTATTATCGCAATTTAACGCTACGACTATAAGAGAATCATTGTTATACACACACATACATTCATATATA
>NC_068989.1:22781376-22783108 GCF_001194135.2 Octopus bimaculoides
ATATATATATATATAAAGTATAGCTGTGTTGATGCAAACCGGAAAAACAGAACTCAAGATATAAGTATATGTATATTTTTATTAATATTTAGCAGAAGTAACAGAGTGACTCAAGGTCCGTGAGATTCGTGGTACCAACGCAAAAAAACTCTCGGACCTTACGTCACTCTGTTACTTCTGCTAAATATTAATAATAATATATATACATACATATATATACGTACGTATAAATGCATGTACGTACGTACGTATAAATGTATGTACGTACGTATATACTTATGTATGTATACTCACTCACAAATATATACACAGAGTTGTTAATGAAAGTATTCCTATGTACATACACAAAAACAGTCATATACATATAGAAAATTGTGTGTGTGTGTGTGTGTGTGTGTGTTTATTAGACAAAAATGAGCTAAGAAAAATAACTCAGAGTGGCCATAGGCTTGTACATGAATAACATAGACAAATACAGGTATATAAAATACCAAACAATATCAATTTTTAATTTGTTAAAGTTATCTCAGCCTCTAGAGGATGTGTCATAATAGCATAATGATAATTGAAACCAGTGCCATATGAGAAAGGGAGATAATCCCAATGAAGACTTCTCCAAGATTGTCATTAAGGAAAAGGACTGGTTTTTTGTCTGTAAATAAAAGGATAACTGTGGATACGTCTTTCTGCCTCAATGAATGTCATCAGCACGATAATTGCCCTACCATACACACACACATACATACATACATACATGCATGCATACATACATACATACATACATACATACATACATACATAATTCAAATTTACAGAAAATAAAAGACGAAGACACGTGTAGGAACAACAAGCAGATATATATATACAGAGTGAGTGAAATGTAAGTAGCAATTAAAAATTGGTAATAAAATCCATATTCTTTTTACAGATTTATTGAAACAAATGATACATGTTCTTTATTACATGGGAAAATGAAAATAAATCTTCATATTTCAATGTAAGCACCGGTGGTGTCAACCAGTTTCCTCAAACGGCCAGGGATGAAATGAACAACCTTCTGAAGGACGTCATCTGGGATATCATTGAAGACTTCCTCCATCCGTGTCTCCAAGTCCTCCAGTGTGCGAAGACTTGTCTTATGCACCTCTTTTGTATAAAAATTACATGGAGTGAAATCTGGACTTCTTCACTAACAGTCTTCAGGTTTTAACTTCTGCACATAATGGGGTTTCTACGGACGAAAATTCAATTCTTTATGCAACGCCGTACGTATTGAGTGTCATGTTAGTCCACTTTCACGAGCTGCTTGACGTTGATTTTTGCAGGCTGCGGTTAAACATTTCCTACACTGATGCCACGTTCTCCGCTGATTGGATGTGGTTGGACGGCCACTTCTTTTTGCATTGTTCACAGAGCTCGTGGTCATCAGCTTTGCATGACAGCTTTTTATTATTTCCGGACGTAGTGTTGCATACTTAGCTTTCCATGCACACCATCAACTCTGAACCAAAACAATGGAATTCCCCATTTCATAGCGTACTGCTATCTTAGCTCACTCCTGAACATTCAAGCGACCGGCCATCTGGAAAATAAGAAATAAGAAAGAATAAGAAAATAAGAAATCCCCATTAGTGTTGTCTGTTTAAAAAATGTTTGCGTCATGACTTCAATGATACTAAAAATTCTATAAGCAATTTCTAAAGCCTAGTTACTTCCCACCCACCCTATATAA
>NC_068989.1:22783777-22786811 GCF_001194135.2 Octopus bimaculoides
TCGGTACCAATATCGTGCAAGCATGAGGGCACGCTGGCAAAGCTCTGCTCCTCTAAATTAAAACCTTACCTGTCGTTGTGGTTTTGTGGCACGAAGCAAAGCAGGTCTTGCCGTCCTCTCAAGAAAACACATAGTAAATGATCGACAAGCACTTGAGCAAACTGAGTCCTCAACTTGTTCCCTTCGCCAAAAGGTTTTCAAGGCACCAGCAAGCCTCAAGAGACACATTCGTATCCATAGAACATGATTAATGTTTCATTTTACTGAACCCTATTTGTCGTTCATGACAAGAGAATATCACACACAAACACACACACACACGCACACACACACACACACACACACACACAAGGTTGTGACCGTGTCATATGCACAAATTAGACTCACGGCATATAGAAACACAGTCCAACGCAATTATTTTACCTCTCCTTCAAAGAGTATAAGACAGACCACCCCTACCTGGACATGTTCCGGCAAAAAGCTACATCCTACATCAGGAGGATATGACTACGCAACACATGACATACTCGTGGCTTCAGCATCACGACCTGGGCCAATACTGTCTGAAACATACCTAGGTTATATCGAACTAATATTTGTGTGTTGGTATACAGATATATATATATATATATATATGGAGTGGGTGTATACACATAGAATTCTAGGTGCATATATAAAATATAAACGTGCCTTGACCACAACACCTACAATTCAAACAACGCATTCTCTCCAATGAAAAGATCGTTCTATGCATATAATGTGTGTGTGTCAGGGGTAAACAAGATTGTTGTATTGAACAAACACGTTGCATTGAATCATACTATAATTGTTCATCTTCACTTGACTGGTAGATAGATGCCAATATTATTACATAATTATCAAATTTATAACCATACGGCCGTATTATTTCAGCAACACCGGTGAATGTAGATTCCTTAGGTACGAACGCAAGATTATTGCTAAATTAAACCACATTCAATAGAATATATACCTTAACACGTTCAAAACATGAAAACAAACACCACTAATTTGTTAACCACAAGTAGGTGACTGAAACACCCCCTCCGCACAAGCACACACACAGCAATTTTAGCAACCGAAGGCCAAAACTATATACGTCACTAAAGTGACAGAGGGTGCTATTTGGCACCAGTATTGCTAGAAATAAGAGTCAAAAGACTTATAGCCACAATATATATATATATATATATATATATATATATATATATTATGTATGTATGTATGTATGTATGTATGTATGTATGTATGTATGTATGTATTATACACGACGGGTCTTCTTTCAGTTTCCGTCTACCAAATCCACTGTCACTGTTTTGGTTCGACCGAGGCCAAAGTGGAAGACACTTGCACGAGGTGCCACTACACGGTCACGCCAGCATCTTATAGAAAAACATTAGATTAAAATCCCACCTTCCGTTTTATTACTCTCTATTACTCTAATAGCAAGAAGGTATTGAAAAAAAAATAAACACGCACTTGCGCACACACTCATATATAATAATAATAATAATAATAATAATAATAATAATAATAATAATAATAATAATAATAATAATAATAATAATAATAATAACAGAAATTAAAGAATTAGACCGCAACCGCCCATACAAATATCTAGAAATAGATGAAACAGCTAAAATACAAAACGCAAGAATGAAAGAGAAAATTAGGAGAGAATATTACAAAAAAGTTAGGCTAATATTAAACACTGAACTTAATGCCAAGAATAAAATAATAGGGATAAACACGCTAGCCATACCAGTCATAAGTTAGCCATACCAGCTTTAACGTAATAGATTGGAAGATCAGTGAATTGAGAAACCTAGATAGAAAAAGCAGAAAACTAACAGCATACCAAAGCCACCATTCCATAGCAGACACAGACAGAATATATCTACCCAACTAATCGCCCTGACATAATAATCAAGGATTGAGGAAAAAACACCTGCTTACTGATAGACATTGCAGTCCTTTCTGATCAAAATATTGTTAGAAAAAGAAGTGGAGAAATTGTCAAAGTACAAAAACCTCGAAATTGAAGCATTCAAAATGTGGAGCATGAAGGTAAAAACAATACCAATAATAATTGGAGCAATGGGCATGATAAAGAAAATCATATGAACAAAAAGATAGAAGCTATACCTGGATCCTCAGCACCACACGCTGTCCAAAAATAGCCCTGCTAGGAACAGCCCACATCCTACGCAAGACACTATCAATCCAATAATACAACCTAAAAAAAACAACCCTCAAATACAAGACACACTCTATACAGCATTTACCCAGTGAAATAAACTCCTACCAACAATCTAGATGACCAATGTATCACACACTCAACATACAATACAAACGGTAACACAACAAAAGACTGCACTACACATAAAGAGAAAAAAGCTAACACAATACAGTACCGGGAAAGGTTTGCACACTACCAACAGCAGAAAAGAACGCACAATGCAGTACACACCCCAGCAATACGGAAGTGTAGCAGGTGAAATTTGCCTCAAACTACCAAATATTGAACAGTTATAATATAATAATAATAATAATAATAATAATAATAATAATAATAATAATAATAATAATAATAATAATAATAATAATATCAAAATTAAAAGAAGAGTGCTATTGTCATCTAGTGAACGATATTTCGACATCCTGTAATTGTCTATCGTATAGCCTTTTTCGATGTTTTTCAAGCACAGCACTGTCCTACCCAATGTCAACCACTCTGGTGTTACTTGGTCGGCATTTAACAAGGTGCTGAATTGTGCAGCTATTCGTGCATGACATTCACCATATCTTTTGTAGCCTTGAACTCCATCTGGTCCCGGGGCCTTCCAGTTGCTCATTTTTTTGCTTATTTCCTTCACTTCCCTAACTGAAATGACTAGTTTTGCCTGTTTGGGGCAGACTACTGTTTGTTTCAGTTCTTGCAACCATTCAGCATCTTTCTTGTGCTCCTTGTCTTTGCTCCAGATGTCACTCCAAAACCTTTGACTTTCATTGTTAC
>NC_068989.1:22786821-22790074 GCF_001194135.2 Octopus bimaculoides
TGCTCCAGATGTCACTCCAAAACCTTTGACTTTCATTGTTACCTGGTATCAACTTTTCATCTGTACACTCTCCATTTATTTCTTTATAGAATCTCTTCTTATTTCTTTATTGCCCACAAGGGGCAAAAACATAGAGGGGGCAAACAAGGACAGACAAAGGGATTAAGTTGATTACATCGACTCCAGTGCGTAACTGGTACTTAATTTATCGACCCCGAAAGTCAACCTCGGCGGAATTTGAGCTCAGAACGTAGCGGCAGACGAAATATTACAAAGCACTTCGCCCGGCGTGCAAACGTTTCTGCCAGCTCGCCGCCTATAGAATCTCTTCTGATCTACTCTGAATAACCTATTCTGGTGGTAACACTTCATTCTTTGGTCGTATCTTACCATCTTTGCTTTCTTTGCAACGAGGCGCTGTTTCAGTTCTTCCATTACCACTTTCAGGTCCTTTTTTTCAATATTATACTTACTTTTCAGCGCCCTGTATTTTTGTTCACTTTTAAGCACCCTTTCTCTTTTCGGTCTAACACAGAAATTTCCTTCGAGAGTATATCTAACCCTGCCTGTATTCTTCTTTTCCACCATGGATCTTTTCTTTTGTCACTCCCATTATATTTCTTTTCCTTGACATCAACACCCACGTTTTCTGCTGCAACAATACTTGCTGCCTTGATCAAATTATTTGTTTCTGTGATGTTGTTTGTTCTGATGCATTTCAGAAATTCATTGACATTTTTCGTTTCTTGGTTCAATTTCCACCGATCAACCTTTATTCTGTCGTAGATTGCCTTTTGTTCATCTGTCATGTCGCCATTAGTTTTATTGTCTTCTTTTAGATCATCTATGTATCTCATCAAATAAACCACCAATGCTCCTTTCCTGTGCTTTGAGATTACTTCTATTAGTAAGAACTGTATTTTCATCGTTATCTCTGCTGCTATTTTCCAAGACACGTCTTTTGATAGCTTCGAACCAACGATTTTTTCTTATTGCTCCAGCTTGATCACATAGTCTCTGTTCTGTGAGTTGAAACAATACCTTTTCCCTCCAATGATCATACATACGTTGTCGGTAATCCCTAATTTGAGCACCATTTTCATCTACCGGGTTGCTCAGGTAGTAACACTCCATGACCACAGCATTAATTTGCTTGATCCATCTACGCCGTGTGTGGTGGTCCCTTTCTGGATATCAACAGGCTGGATCCGGACCAGAATCTCTGAGCCTACCGGGTGCAACACTGTCACCATTATTGGCTTCAGTTTCATTACCACCGTTATTCACAATATTTTGTTTTTTCATTGCCATTCATATGAGAAAGCGATTATCAGGTTGCACAATTATCAGTGTTTTTATTGTGACACCATCACTAGATGTATCATTAATCAGGACATGGAGAGGCTCCACCCGCTTCCTTTATTATTATTATTATTATTATTATTATTATTATTATTATTATTATTATTATTATTATTATTATTATCATCATCATCATCATCACTGATATCACTGATATTATTGTTTTTATTTTTTTAGTATTTGTCATTGTTATATTAACAGATTCAGAGGTTACACAGGACTATGGCACGAATTTCCAGCGCTGTTTACACGGTCAGCCGCAGAAGAAATTACACTACTTGATCTGGCTTTCCTCAGCGATGTTCTGTCGTGCTGAACGACTTTCTAGAGAGTCCATTGCTCACTTGTAATCTTCGGTGAACAGGCTCTTCTTCAGTCTTCTATCACCGTTGTCAATTTCTGCCTTTATTGTTGTAATTGTTGTATCTATGTGTAGTAGCAGCAGTGGTGCCAGCAGCAGCAACAGTAGTAGGGTGAGGGCAGTGGTAGCTGGGCCTCAGATTCCTGTACTATCAGGATAGTAGTAGTTGTAGTATTAGCAGCTGCAGCATATTATCATTATTTTTAACATTATCACCATCACCACCACTACTATTGTTATTATCATTATTACTATTTCCATTTATTATTAAAAGATTTTATTAAATGTTCTTAATTTTCAACTTTTGTCCTATACTTGAGATAATCGTAAATATGTGGTTGTTAAAGGAAACGGTTAGAGGAAAGTGTAGCAGCTTGGTGAATACATCAAATTCTACAGGTCTATAAATAGATTCGGCAGATGGTGGGGAGGCCAGCCATAGAGTCAAAAGAATCCTCGTACCCTTTGGGTCATCAGAGTTCGAATGTGTTTACTACTACCAGCGACCACTGAGAGCGCTACCCTTGGCCTTGAAAAGAAGCAATTCAACCTGTTCTATTTGTAATTACTGGTAGAGAAAAACAATTATATATATATACTGATATTCACGTCGTTGAATATTTGAATTTCTGAATTCAATTGTGTTGCAATAAAAAGTATGTTTACATATTTGGGTAGTCAGGAATAAGTTTCATACAAAATTTAACATATTAGAGTTTTAAGTTTTCTTGAGATGTTCGTTTGTAGTATTTTTGCAATGAAAAGGATGTTTACATTCTTGAATACTCAGGCAGAAAGGAAAGAAAAGTAAAGTAAAATTTTCACAGAAAATTGTTTTAAAATTTACTGAAGATGATCTTTTGTCTTCCGAACAGAGAAAACTAGTGTTCTTGGAATAAACAGGATATTTACATTTTCGAATACTCAAGGAGAAAGGAAAGGATATGTATTCACAGAAGTTGTAGATATTAAAGTTTTTTTTTAAAGCTGATCGTTTCTGTGTTCGAAAGCTATAGGCATGTAAGTTTCCTAATTTATTTTGAGGGAGATTTAAAATATTCACAGGAAATTGTTGATATTCAAATCTTTGGGAATAGTAGGAGGAAGAGATGATCTTGTTGAATTTTTGAATTTCTGAATTTCTTTTACTTTTTCTTTTGGAACTTTTCTTTTCTTTTTAAAAATTTTGCTGTAGTTTACAGTTTTTGAAGTTGTGCTTACCTCCTTAATTTTTTTTTTTATCGTGCATTTAATTGTGTTGTTACAATAAAAGGCATGTTTACATATTCGGGTAGTCAGGAAAAAAGGAAAGATAAAATGTTCACACAAAATTGGAGATATTAAAGTTTCCAATTTTTTTTGTAGATGTTCGTTTGTATGTCCGTTCAGAGAAGACTTTAGTGTTTTTACAATAAAAATATGTTTACATTTTCGAATATTCTGGGAGAAAGAAAAGGAAAGAAAAGGAAGGTAAAATTTTCACAGAAAATTGTGGATATTAAGATTTTAAAATTTAGTGGAGATGATCTT
>NC_068989.1:22790446-22796402 GCF_001194135.2 Octopus bimaculoides
TTATTATTATTATTATTATTATTATTATTATTATTATTATTATTATTATTATTATTATTATTATTATTATTATTATTATTATTATTATTATTATAACGAGCTGGCAGAATCGTTAGTACGCCGGCAAAATGCTTCGCGGCATTTCGCCCGTCCTTACGTTCTGAGTTCAAATTCTGCCGAGGTCGACTTGCCCTTTCATCCTTTCGGGGTCAATGAAATAAGTACCAGTGAAACACTGGGGTCGATGTAATCGAATACCCCCTCTCTCAAAATATCAGGCCTTGTGCCTGTAGTAGAAAGGATTATTATTATTATTATTATTATTATTATTATTATTGAGTGAGAGAGTAGTGCTTGCCATCAAAGTGACACTGGGGTAAAATATATGAAGCCCGATATACTCATCATGACTACCCATCTGCTCACGAAACTGGGAATTCTCCCATTCTGTTGCAGTAAACATTTGCTAAGAGGTCGCCGAACAAGTCTGGCATGTAAGCGTAAAGCTCGTAGAGCAGACCATCCATACCAGGTGATTTGCCCAATAACAATAAGAAGAATAGCTCCGGGCTAAATAACAACTTGAATGTACACTAAGAAGCTCTCTTCACAAAACAAACTTAAACCAATAACATCGGTGCAATGGAAGGAAAACTTCGCAATTCAGTTGTGGGAAAAGTTCTGTCAAAGCAAAGGAACTAAAAATTCGGCAAGACTTTTGTTATATAAAAGTAGTATCTTTTTTTAATGCGTGATATCTCAATGCGACATACGCAAGAAATCGAAACCAGCACCAGGAACCCTGGAAAAACACACCAATTACACGGTAAGTACGTAAATTGAATAATTACCTAAACATTCAACTATCTATGCATCTATATGCACATGGTAATATTTATAAGCAACATAAATAATGCCTACACGACACACTCGTACGCACAGAAAAAAACACAAACAAAAACAATGCGACTTCCCACAAAATGGAGCAAATTAGTCGCTCAGTTTAAAA
Organism: Octopus bimaculoides; assembly: GCF_001194135.2. Classification (NCBI taxonomy): domain Eukaryota; kingdom Metazoa; phylum Mollusca; class Cephalopoda; order Octopoda; family Octopodidae; genus Octopus; species Octopus bimaculoides. The sequence continues at coordinate 22,791,456 of NC_068989.1, forward strand.
CATCACTAAACAGTTATGTCTGGAAACATAGCTACCAAAAAAAAAAATAGAGGCGATTTTCTATCTATCAGCCTAGGATATGACAAATATTCATTCGAAGTACAAGGAAGCGGTGTCATGTCAAAACGTCAACACTGAACAATCAGATCCGTCTCCTATTGTCACTGTCAATACTTTAATGACAAGCCAAAATTCATGCCGGATCGGTAATCACCCGAGTCAACAAGGACCGCGTTACCTCGTAGGAAACCAGACTGAAGTCAAAAAGTCTGCTGATGGAACAAACTAAAACAAAAACGATCTACTAGGTAACCAGAATCAGGATAACCCTAGCCCTACACTTGTAGTGACGTCACCAAAAACACCACTTAAAGCAAAATGCATAAAATGGACTAGAGAGAATTATAGTGATATGTTGAAAGCTTTCTATACAGCCCAGCTAAACACAAGCAATAGCCTCATTGCACAAACGTACATTTCATGAAGAAGCTTAGTAGGCAACGAAGTACGCAGATATGTAGATGCAAATAAATTAAATAATGTACGTAGAGACATCATTAAGCATAAAAAGTTGACTGGCGCTGAAATTAGCCAAATTTGGACACAAATATCTCGTGGTAAACCAAATGAAAACAGCAACAATGCAGACGAAATAGGTAACAAATGCACAGAACCCAGTGTACAAGCAGTATATCCCAACGAGGAAGCTTACAAAAGAATGGCGAAGAACAGATATGCGGAAAAAGAGAAGAAAGTAGACCTACTTCAAGAACACCAGAGTAGCTATGACACAGAATTTGAGGTGAATAATAAAGAGATCATTGACGCAAAAGAATATATTATGAGAGAACTCAGTAAATACTTAACCTCCATTAAAAACCCAACATAATCATGGTATATAATGTTGCTCTTAGACATATCTTAAGAAATAAGGGAAATGACCTAACAACCTTATATAACTTCATCTATTCCACTGCTAAAGTTGTAACTGCTCAACAAGGTATCAGGACGACACGGAAAAGAGCCAACCAGGTCAATAGACCTCGTAAGTGGAAAGTAGCAATACAAAAAGAGATCAAATCTCTGCGGGCAGATGTATCAGTTCTCTATGAATTTGCTAGAGGAGTAAATCTTAAGACGAAACAGGCTAGAAAAATCAAGCAGAAATATAAAATCAGAAATTTTATAAACCTCCCTGCAACCAAGGAACGATTGAAAGGGCGAATACAGCTGAAAACCCAACGACTTAGAAAGTATGATAAAAGAATCAGATTTTATCAACAAATCAATGTATTCATGGCGAATGCAAAGAAATTTTATAGGGAAATTGGCAAAAGAAGACTGAGGGAATGGAAGAGCTCTGGAAGATGGCATGGAACAACAAAAAATGAATATAATGCTGAAGCTCACTGGATAGAGCGTGAGAAAGTGAGTTTGGATAAAACCGAAGATCAGAAATGAGAGGCAATAGGAATAAAAGAGCTAAGATGTGTTCTTAGAAAGTCTCACAAATAAAAAATCCTAGGATTAGACCAGATTCCTAACTTCTAGCTGAATTGTCTGACAGAAATACACCAAAATTTCGCTGCATCTCTAACTGATATCATCCAGAACCTAGAGCAAATACCTTCATGACTGACTGAAAGAACAACATACTTTCTACCCAAAACTGAAAAAACAAAAAATCTCAAAACTACCGACCAGTAACATGTTTCAACACCACCTACAAGACCCCCACAGCCATATTAACAGAAAGAATATATGTTTTCCTTGAACAGAACTCTATCATTCCACAAGCTCAAAAAGCTGTAAAAGGAACTGTAAAGGTTCCACAGATCAATTATTCATAAATAAAATGATTGTAGAGAATTGCCAGAGCAAAAAGAACCTGAGTATAACATGCATAGGCTATAGGAAAGCGTTTGATAGTGTCCCACATAAATGGCTATTTAAGGCCCTTGAGATACATAAGATCTCTCTTGTCGTCTCCAGATTCTTACAAGGTAGCGTGGCCAAATCTCTCCTGTCGTTTCCAGATTCTTACAAGGTAGCATGGCCAAATCTCTCCTGTCGTCTCCAGATTCTTACAATGTAGCTTGGCCAAATCTCTCCTGTCGTCTCCAGATTCTTACAAGGTAGCATGGCCAAATCTCTCCTGTCGTCTCCAGATTCTTACAATGTAGCTTGGCCAAATCTCTCCTGTTGTCTCCAGATTCTTACAAGGTAGCGTGGCCAAATCTCTCCAGTCGTTTCCAAATTCTTACAAGATAGCATGGCCAAATCTCTCCTGTCGTTTCCAAATTCTTACAAGGTAGCGTGGCCAAAAGGAACACACCTGATGTGGTCCTCCTGAGGCAGGAGAACCTCTAGGAATAATCGAGGAACCCCACCACCCATTCATTTACGGCTGTTCTATAATCTTGTTAGTTATATAATAGACATTATATCAACATTCGTTAAAGTTGAACCATAATTATTGTACATGTGCCATATTTCCTAATATTACCTATGGTGTCTCCCTGTGCGTGCATACGTGTTTCGCAGTGTTTGTATCTGCTTGCATGTACGTATATTGCCTATATTTCAATATGAATGTATGTATATATGTATGCGTGCCTTTCTGTGTCATTTTATGTGTACTGTGTAACATGGCTCATTTGTGAGTGGATGTGTGTATGTATTAAGCCTAACTATATATGAGTATGTATTAAGTCTAACTATATATGTGTGTATGTATTAAGACTATTGCTGAATGGTTAGATCATCGAACAAAATACCTCGTGTTAATGTCTAGAAATTTCTACGTTCTGTATGTGGTTCAAGTCCCACTGCGGTCAGTTTTGCTTATCATCCTCACTGTTGATAAAGAATATTCCAGAACCAATCAAGTACAGGGGTCAATTTAATGAACTGAAAATTTGAAGCTAGACTCCATTCCCGAGGATAACATCGTAGACAAGGAGTGTGTTGACCTGTTTTGTGATCTTTCAGCAATTGTTGGTCTTCCACACTTTTATTTTGCTTTTTAAAATCTTGCATAGAATACATAACATTTAGTTCACTCCGTTATCGAATTATCTAAAAAGAAACTATCATAAGTGTTTTTTAAAGAATTTAAAGCATCCATTGGAAATTCCTTGCAATATTCCTCACCTTTGCTGAAATTGGAAAGTTTTATGAATTCAAGCTCTTCTAAGGATTGCGTTTTTAATTGGTCAAATATTGTGCCAATAATTTGGTTATTGAGCATTATATAATGCTGTTGGAGATCAATTACTTTATTCTTTAATCTCTTAATTTCGATTGTTACAACGATTCCACATTCCACCACCCCCTCAAAAAAAAACACATCATAAAATATTAAAAAATCACCGAGCTTATTCTCGAGTACATTTCTAGTTTTATTTATTTACTATTTACAATCCACTATGCTATGACTTTTAGTCTGAAGGATGATAAATACGACATCAGTGAAAGAAAATATGTCACTAAATACTTCTAATAAAATAAGATATCGGGAGCTTTTAAATTATATAAGGACCCAATTGCAAAATTTATTGTGCCCTTATCCTATTCTTCAGGATTTTCAATAATGTCTTCAAAAATGCTTATTATGAAATTACAATTTACTTTGTAGTAAATTCCATCTAGATACTGCAGTAAATTCCATCTAGATACTGTAGATTTGGGGATTCCATTTTTAAACTGTGTTATCTAACGCATTAGCACTTTTTGGATAATTTCTTAAAAGGAATGTACTCAGTCTATTTATTGTAGAAGAAATATCTTGCATTCTTTTATAAAAGAGTATGCTTGTGACACAACTAAATTTAGGACATGAACACAACAATGAGCAAAGATCATACATTCATACTTTTCTTTGAAGTTTGACTGCAACCCATTTAATTGTTTTGCTGTTGTATCGGCACCCTCATAGGTTTGTGCACTTAATATTTTCACATTTTCACGTTTCAAAGCACTTGAAAACATATTCATGACGGTCTGCACTAACATCATTAAAATCGATAAATCGTTCTTTAGTAACACAATCTTTTGTAACATAGCGCAAAACACTTGATAGTTATAAACAGCTCGATACATCGGACGCTTCACCGATAAGAATAGCTACAAATTTAGCTTGCTTCAGTTCATCTTCTATTTCATTCAATATATCCCTTTGAATTGCATCGATCAAGTCGTTTTGAATTCCTTTTGAGAGACCTGAGAAAATAAAAGCTGTTTCTAGATGGCATGCCAATTTCTCGTCATATTTACTGATTAAATATGAGAGCTCTTTATAATTACAACTATTATTGAATTCTTTGCATTCAAAATGACCCAGAAAGGATAATTCCTCGCGACCAAGAAAAATATCTGCATCGATCAATTGCCGCAGAATGGATCTTTTTCGTCTAACTTCATTATGTTATTGTATGCCCTGCTTTTTTTATACTTATCTTATAATTGTAAGTCTATGAGAACATTTCCAAATGTCTTTGTGAACGTACATATTTTAGCATAGCCATATGTAGATTAATTAAATCAGCGTAACCTTTATCACTCCAAACTAAATAAGAAATATGGCCAACAGAATAACTCATATAGCGAAGCACTTCCAGTTAACCCTTCTTTTCTTTCATACAGATTCATCTGAATTCGTCGAATACATTTCTTGTTGTAACTTTGCAAATTAGATAATTTCCACGTTAGTCTACCATCATTTATAATAAGTTGTTTCTTTTCAAAGACTTTTTTGAAAAACTATTTTTCAAACGTTCTATAACACATATTTCAGTTATTTGGACTAATATTTCGGAAGTTAAATAAAAAAAAAATTATAAAAGAAATACGCGCGTGTGTGTGTGTGTGTGTGTGTGTGTGTGTGTGCCTCTGTGTGTGTGCCTCTGTGTGTGTGCCTCTGTGTGTGTGTGTGTGTGTGTGTGTGTG
>NC_068989.1:22797622-22799140 GCF_001194135.2 Octopus bimaculoides
TATATATATATACGACGGGCTTCTTTCAGTTTCCGTCTACCAAATCCACTCACAAGGCTTTGGTCTCCCCGAGGCTATAGTAGAAGTCACTTGCCCAAGATGCCACGCAGTGGGACTGAACCCGGAACCATGTGGTTGGTAAGCAAACTACTTATCACACAGCCACTCCTGCGCCTATGGGGAGAAAATATTGAAAAACAGGTGCTACTTTAGCGTGTGATTTAAAGGGCAATTATTTTTGGTAACGTGCTTATTGTAATTACCATATTGCTTATTCTTGGTTTCTTATTATTTACAAAGACATAAATGAAACATGGTTTTATTATTATTTAAAAATGTAAGAATTTTGAAAAAAAAGAGAAAGTTACAATGCTAAGTAAGTATAAAAGAATTTATAAGAAAATTTGAATAGCCATATCATAATAAAGATGAAATGGAAATTTGAAAAATGTTATTGATGAATTGAGCAAGCATCGACCAGAAAGCCGAGAGAAATTGAAACGTTTCATTAACAAACACACTATGTAACGGTCCAAACCATGATGGGAACTGATAAAAAAAAATTTAATAAGAAATAAAAACATTAGTGACATGAAGACACCTTTACTACCTTCTTAACTTCACTAGTGACACACCAATGACTGTGTGAAGTATGGGAGTTTTTGTTTTATTCTTTGTTCTTATTTTTTCTTTTGTTGCACCCTGAATTTAATTGTTTGCTCGTCCTTTAAATATTTGATAAACGTACAAACTGTTACCATCTCAAGACAATAGACTTGGATTTTCCAGCACAAGATATTATGTGTGACATGGAAACAATAACGGCATTATCTTTTCAAATGCCTTTCATTCGTTTTGTTTGTCGGTCTGGTCAACAACCTGGTCGAGTGACTTGACTATTTACCGCCATAATCTATGACTCATATTCCAATTATTGTAGTATCTTAGAAAGCTATAAAATATTAATCATAACTTTCTCCTTCTGCCGTCAAAATGGTAAAGTGCCACCACATTCACAGTGAAACGTTGCGAGGTGTTCTAGCAGAGTTCCTTGGGACATTCGTATTTGGGGTAAGTAATCATTCTACAAATATTCCATGTCTGTTCTAGAATTTTTGAATTTGTGCAAAACAATAAATACTTTGATACTAATAAAATACTTATTCTATGATACACGCACACACACATACACACGCGGCGCGCGCGCGCGCATACGTGTGTGTGTGTGTGTGTGTATGTGTGTGTGTGCCTCAGCGCATGTATCTATATGCGTGCTTGTGTATATATATACATATATATGGGTTTATGTATACATACGCTTGTGTGTGTGTATATGTATGTATATATGTATGTATGTATGTATGTATGTATGTGCATGTATGTATATATATATATTCATATACACATACACACATATATATACACATAGATTATACACGCATTTACACAAACGATACATGTATATATATATATGTATGTATACGTATGCGTGTATATATATATATTTAATTATATATA
>NC_068989.1:22801096-22803811 GCF_001194135.2 Octopus bimaculoides
TATATATAAGTATGTATGTATATAATAAAAACTATTCCACATTGCTTTGTCTCAGGTGCAATTAAACTGGGAATTATTGATTAGAGATAATTCTGAATGGTATTTGAACCATCGTCAAAGAGCGATGTTTCAAGATGGTCCACCATTCTTTTTCGCTTTTACTATTATTGTCATTGTATTATTGTTGTTAATGATGATGTTAGAAAGCTATTACGTTCTAATTTTGGTAGCAGTGACGTTGTCTGGGGTGTGATAGCAACAAGTCTCCTTAAATCTAAAGAATCTTTCTTAGCTCACGAGCCCGAACAGAGACAACACCATTTGGGTTTCACGTTAAAGAAATAGTTGAGGACCATTCTTGCTGCTAGCACCTTGGTCGCGCTACTTTTTCTTATCACTTTTTCTTACTTGGTAACTAGCACCCGCTTTAATTTATTTCACTCTACCACCAGCTCTTTAATGATAATAATAATAATAATAATAGTCCTTTCTACTAAAGGCACAAGGCCTGAAATTTTGGGGAGGAGACTAGTCGATTACATCAACTCCAGTGTTTCACTGGTACTTAATTTATCGACCCCGAAAGGATGAAAGGCAAAGTCGACCTCGGTGTGCTAACTATTCTACCAGCTCACCGTCTTTTTAATAATAATAATAATAATATCAACAACAACAACAACAACAACAATAATAATAATAATAATAATAATAATAATAATAATAATAATAATAATAATAGTAGGTGCCTTAGGTACAATAAAAAAATATTCAGACAAATACATAACAAAAACACCAGGACTTACAAATATATATAACATACAGAAAATTGCACTACTGGGCACTGCACACATCCTACGCAAAACACTTTCAATACAGTAACCATGAGAGAACCACAGCAAACCACAGCACATACCCAAGGCACACAGAGATGCGCTCGGTAGTAAAGTGAAAGCAGATTATAAGAATAAAACTACTGAATAATAATAATAATAATAATAATAATAATAATAATAATAATAATAATAATAATAATAATAATAATAATAATAATAATAATAATAACAATAACAACAACAACAACAAATGCTCTGATTCAGTACCAGGCACTGGCTCTCATGGCTTCTGATCTTAACTGATTGAAAGTGCTATCATGTACATGTTTTGTCTTGGTATGGAAGATGGATTACAGCAAATATTTTGCTCCATACTACAGATTTGCTTGTGAGTTGCTTGACCTTAACCAGTTAAGCATGTCCCTTAGTGGCAGACACTTTCCTCTTCGGTCAAGGCCTCATCAACTTTTTCAAATTCAACTTGAAAAGGAAAGTGAAGATGGAGAGGGAAGTGCTGATCCCCCAGTATATTTGTTGAAAGGTGGGTGAATGTGTCGAGAATGGCTCGTGTGAATGGGCCTACTCTGAGTATTCGCCTGTAGGCCAGAGGAAATGGAGAGTAAAGAAGTACCCGTCCGAGTTACCCGCCCGAGGTGCCCTTGGCGTTTGGGTTGTCCGGGATGAGTGAGGTTCCTTGTTTGCCCTTGGGTAGAGCTTCCCCACTTTGAAGAAATTTTGTTGTTTGAATTGTTTATTATTAATTGTTATTGCTTTTTTTTACTGTTTACACACACTACTAGTAAGTTCCATTATATTGTATCGTTTTTTTTTTTGTGTATGGCCCTTATTAAAGAAAGAATTATAATTTTTTTTTTTTCTGTTACTACTTACAGTCATTTGTTATGGGATCTTCTGCACAAAACACCTTCAGTAACAATCCAAATACTCTCCAGGTAAATTTAGCGTCTGGAATTGGTTTAATGGTCGGCATTTATATATCAGGAGGAGTTTCAGGTAATTTATTATTATTTTATTTAAGTCAAATTTTAACAAATCAATAGGTTGTCTTAATGAGCTGTCTTAAAGGAATTTTCTAATGAGATAGCCTAATGATACTGACCTACTAAACTGATTAATCAATCAGGTCTAGTGAATGACTTTAATGAACTGCCCTAATGAATTTTCTTAACAAGCTGACCTAATATTCTATGTAATGAGCTGTCCTAATGAGCTATTATTTAATTGTAGTGATAAAGAGAAAATTATCAGGAACGGTCAAGTGTCGAAGCAAATATCTTAAGTATTTAGACACCTTACATCTACAATCTGACTTGAAGCCCACTAATTTTGTCTTAAATTTCATCACATCAGGGTTATTACTTTGATAGATACACATTTGAAATTGGTTTTGTTTCATTGTTCTTTTTCAACTGACGGTATTTTCAATAACCGGTTATATGAAATTGAAATTACGATTTAAAATCATATTTTTTAAAATCGAAGAAAACTTTAAATCAAAAATTAGCTCTAGTAGAAGGTAAAAATCTATATCCAGGCTATATCCTTCTACTAAAATTAATTTTTGATTTAAGGTTTTCTTCGATTTTAATTAATATGATTTTAAATCGTAATTTCAATTTCATATAACCGGTTAGTTGAAAAAGACCAATGAAACAAAACCAATTTCAAATGTGTATCTATCAACATAATTGTATATTTATAAATATAAATATAATCTTATTTTTGTTCCATTCTCAACCAGAACTGTCCGACGAACGGGAACATAAAACTCTGAGTAACAGGTGTCTTTGAAGCTTTATTAATAAAGCATATTACTCTACCTCCGGTATTCGAGTAATATTTTTTCCGCATTGTTTCATAT
>NC_068989.1:22804067-22805898 GCF_001194135.2 Octopus bimaculoides
ATAAAATACCTATATTGTACCTGTACTCAAGTAATTTACGCTGTCTTGAAGGAAAAAGAAATCTGGTTGAGTCAAGATAATGCAGTAATCGCGTTTTCCAGTTGGAAGGCAACATGGCATTACAGAAATACTATAAGGAAAAGAAAACCCAGAAAAATTTAGAACATTCATAGCAATACTAAATACACAAATATCAGAGCAAAACTAAATACATAAATACCATAGGTAGGCAAACTACGCAAATTTCATAGTAATACGAAATAAATATTTTAGCAAAACTAAATACGTAATTTTCATAGCAACGGTAGATACAGCAATAATGTTTCTATTGAGTCAGCACTTGTCCATGTAATGCCGCAATGCTGAACTTTTACTTTAGAAAAAAGTCATTAGCTTCGTGGCCTCTATCAAGAATTGAAACCTCGTTGTCGCCTTGACTTGTCGTGGCCAGTTAGTTATAAAAGAGTAGAATAATGGCGGTTTTTAATCAACTATGGTACGTAAATAGTATTTACTCTATTGACCCCGAAGAAAGAAAAAATATATCGATTTTTGAGGGAAGTGAACTCACAATATTGAGTAACGTATTCCACTGCTTAGAATAAGTTTAAAATCTAAAATCTGAGGAAACAGTGAAGTGGACTTCAGCATTAACAGTCGATAACACGCTTGCTAACTTCTGGATAATCAGACGTAGTGCGAATAACTAAACTGTTAGATTCTTCACTCTTCACGGCAAATTTGTCAAACTTTTCCAAGAAGCATTTTAGAGTGAAATTTTATTTAAAGCAGTTGAGCCCGCGAACCAGCTTTGATTCTCATTTATCATTTGTTTATTCATGTTACTTATGCCTTGGCAAAAAGCCTGAAAGCTATGAGATTTATTTCACTTTCTCTATATTTTTGTGTCATTGTGCAAAAGTAAAGAATTTCAAATAGTGTCAGGGTAGTCATAAGCTACCGTTGTGTCAGGTATGCAATTTAGTTCCTTTCTCGTATTTATATCCTTTCACCAATGTCGTTATAATTCTGTTGAAGACAGCACGAACATCATACAATCTTATTTTGACATGTATAATTCTTATTTATTGTTCTCTGAAAACAATGCTTTATCATTCAGAAAAAGTTCTTGATGACAGTAAGAAAGACTAGTTACACAAACTAATCTCAGACAAAGAGAAATTCTACCCATAGTTTTATGTCTTTGTTCCCTTTTAAATACAGCTTTTCCTGCAGAAATGAATGAAACTATTGTTGTTAGTAAACTTTCCATTCCGTATTAAACTGCAATTAACTATAAACTGCTTGGTACATATCAAACAACGGGTATAATTTTGAAAGTAAGACAAAGCAACATGAATCAAAATTTTTTGATTATAATAATGTTTTTTCGTGGAGAGCAGAAGTAGAAACGGTAGAGTGCTAGATCTTCGAGCATGTCAGTAAATGATCTAGTCTCTTTCGGTTCTGAGTTAAAATTCCGCTGAAGTCGATTTTGAATTTCAACTATCCATAATCGATACGAAATACACCAGTAATATTCGTAGGTAGATTTGATTGGCTGTAATTTCTTCTCGCGAAACGGATCACACTCAAAAAGAAGAAATCGATAGGCAATGAATATGATAGAAAAGTTTTAATTCTGCTATAATTTACTATCAGTTTCATGTTAATGTACTCCATATGTGTGTGTGTGTGTGTGTGAGTGTGTTTGTGTGTGTGTGTGTGTGTGTGTGTGTGTGTGTGTGTGTATGCGCGCGTGAGTCTATGTAGGTATGTATATATATATATATCATTCTTTCTCTCTCTCTCTCTCTCTCTCTCTCTATAT
>NC_068989.1:22806781-22811047 GCF_001194135.2 Octopus bimaculoides
CATTTGCCACCTAAATGTGGCGGACCCATAGGAGACGATGCTACTGTTGTTTATAGCCCCAGGAAGATATTTCCTCCGGCTGGCTAACGACACACTGTCTGTGTTCGTTTAGTATTTGCGAAGGGAAATCATTGTTCCCATTTCTAGCCTTACGTGATACATACAGACCCGGGTTTCTTGGTAGTAACCTGTCATCAATGTGTGATAATCACCAGTTAGCGATGAAAACGCATTCCAAACGTAAAATACTATATGCCTTTTCCAGTGACAAACTGTCGCTGATTTTGAAAAAGGAGAAACAGGCAATAATAAAATATTTTGAGTCTGGAATGAGTTCTTATCGCTAGGTGGTGATTATCACACACTGATGACGGGTTGCTGCCCAGAAATCCGGCTCTGTGTGTATCACGTAAGGCTAGAGACGGGAACGATGATTTCCTTTCGCAGATACTAAACGAACACAGACAGTGTGTCGTTAGCCAGCTGGATAAGATGTCTTTCTGGGCAATAAATACCAGTAGCATCGTCCCCTATGGGTCTGTCACATTTAGGTGGCAAATATACTTCACGATTCCGTGCTGCTACTGTTTACTTCTCGCTCAGAGATTTATCATTGCTGTGTGTGTGTGTGTGTGTGTGTGTGTGTGTGTGTGTGTGTGTGTGTGTGTGTGTGTGTGTGTGTCTATGTGTGTGTGTGTGTGTGTCTGTGTCTGTGTCTGTGTCTGTGTGTGTCTGTGTGTGTGTGGCTGTGTGTGTGTGTGTCTGTGTGAGTGTGTGTCTGTGTGTGTGTGTGAGTGTGTGCGTGTCTGTGTATATATATATATTTATTTATTATGTTACGTTATAATAAAAACAATTTATGGTAAAATAAAGATTACTTAATACTTTTTGTAAGGTATAAATCTGTTATTATTTGACAAGAATAGTGTTGACAGTAACTTCGAAGATTCAACCCGCTAAGCCATCGTTGGACTGTCTGATGGTGGCTTAGTTTGCCGAAATTTCGACGTCACTGTCAATGCTATTGTTGTTAAAGAATAACAGACAGACAGACAGATAGACAATAAAATCTTTGACAAATATTCGATTGATTTAATATTCCTATAAAACATCCTAGATATCATTAGAAATATCATCGAAGGCATTACCTCTTTCTTTCATATTAGTGGCTGCGTTCCAATCAATAAAACACTAATAAAATGAAATAATTTACTTAATCCAGGTGGACATCTCAACCCGGCTGTAACTCTTGCCTGTTGTTTGGGAAAAAAGACTTCTTGGAAGAGGCTACCTTTCTACTGGATATCACAGCTCTTGGCTACTGTACTGGCAGCTGCACTTCAATATGGAATTTGTTATGGTAAGGACAAGGAATTCAGAAATATCTAGAAAACATTCTTAATCAAAATCTCTCACAGTGGAGCGAAAACCTATCGGTAGGGTTTGATAATGTCTTAGCGGAGTAGAAAAATAATTTGATAACTAAAGCAAACAAAAAATTCTCGTAATTTTTACATTTTTCAGGTTGCTTTCTTGCAATTTGCCAGAGTTTTGATTTTTAATGTGATTTTAATTATATCTTAACGAGCAAGAAGTTTCTTTATAACATTTAAATACAAATAAACAGAGGGAAAGAGAAAGTAGAAAGGAAAACAAAGAAAGAAAAAAGGGGTAAAGCAGCAGAAGATGGAGAGAAGGGCGCAACGGGCCACATACCCCAGAAAAGTGGAGTGCTCAGCCATGCCCTGCGAAAATGACCGCTATGGCGTTGCCGGGGAGAATGGCCAATGACACTCACTGCAGTAATCACTCCGCCACATGGGGCTCATTTCTGAATTATTTTCAAACTTTTATATGGTAACCGTAACAGAAGATAAACGCAAACAGACAGAAAGATGCTCTTTACGATATTAACCTCACTTTCCATGAATTTTAATCGATGGTAAATGGTACTGAAGCCATTGGTAGTATGTTTATGTACGTATTTAATTTTATTGTAACTACTATGTTTATCTTAACTAGTTTGTTTTTGTTGACTAACGTAATTTTAAAAAGAGAGAAGGTATCTTAGTCATTCTTGATGATCACTAAACGTACACACAAAATCTTTGGTAGATAACTCCAAACGTAGCCCTGGAAAAGCCAATTACTTGCAAGAGGAATTTGGTATGCAGAAACCGAAAGAAAACCGTCATATGCATACATACATACATACATACATACATACATACATACATACATACATACATACACACACACATATATGTATGTATGTATGTATGTATGTATGTATGCATGTATGTATGTATGATACGAGGTCTGATAAAAAATTATTGGGACTAGTGCTATAAAAAGAAAATTACAACGCATATCCAATCGACATTTAATCTTCTTCGAAGCAGTCCATTTCTGAAGCCACACACTTTATCCAGCACCGCTCACTTTGATGGAAGCATTCCTCGGACTCCTTTGAGGGTAGGGATAGCGAGCAGCTGCTGCATTGCATTCTCTTGGATTTCTTTGCCTTGAAATTTTGTTCCTTTCAAATGGAACTCCTTTCAAACCTTGGTTTCGGAGTCGTAACCATAGACCCACGATTAGTCACCTGTTATGACTGTTTTCAAAACCTTTTCGTCTTCCTCAGCACAATCGAGAAGATCCTATGCAACTGGAACCCGATCTTCCTTTTAAGACGTCCACATTTCCAACACTGCTATAAACAACGGATATGAGTGAGAATGTTATAACTTGGTCAATCTGTGCCAAGCGGCTTCATTCTGCGCACTTTAGTTCCGTTATCAAAGCAAGTCACGATAGTTTTTGATAAGACCTCGTATGTATGTATGTATGTATGTATGTATGTATGTATGTATGTATGTATGCATGTATGTGTATATGCACACTGGTGTGTTTACAATCTGTGCTGAGCTATAGCTACAAACGTCAACGTTTTTAGCTATGCTACTAATCGGTGACATTTCTTGACATTTTCTGCGATCACTCAAACTGTCCAATAACTCTGTGCTTACAAATTCTTCTGGAATAAAAAAAAATCCCTTTCTTGAAAAGCAGCTGAGTGTTGATAACAGGGGGAGCATCCAGTTGTATCAATCTTGCCTCAGATACCTTCATGTGCATGGAAAGAAGTACGTTAAACAAACAAAGATGAGCATTGTTCGGTTTTTATCCATATATGCATTTCATTATAAAAGCAAATGAGCAGAACATGAAAGCAAGATGTTCGCCAAAATTCATTTCAATTCTTGAAGTTTGAATTTATACCTTCGGCTTCATATGATAATAATAAGCTTTATCAAATGAATAAATGAAATTTGGCCGTCTTGAAACTCACCTGGAGCTTAATCCTAACCATTGAAATTCGTAATTGAAATGTTTTAAGTCTCTGAAAGACAAATTTAAATAGAGATTTTTAGAAAATCACTTCATCATCCGCTGTGAAAACTACAGATTTGATATCGTATTTTTAAAACAAGCTATGCAATTTCCCTACGGGTAGCAAAAGATTAAACTAATCATAATATTAAGGAAGAGCTAGTTAAACCTGGTATGTCTGTTTTTCTCAAAACAGTTCAATAAAAGGTGACAAAAATGTTCAAATAATGCAATTAAAGCAATTGTACACTCAGCAACAGAATAGATGACAAGAGGCGACTTATTGAAAAACAATTTATTGAAAAGTTGAAATCAAGAAAATTCTCAATTCAAATGAATGAATGTCGTACAGAAAGGTGCGGGTCTGTTATTGGCATGTGTCAGATATATCGGATTCAGTTTTTGACACAAGGCTAACAAGTTTGGGGCTGGGTGTAAGTCGATTATCTCGACTCTGATGATCAGCTAATACTTAATTTATCGACACCGAAAGGATGAAAGCCAAAGTCGACCTCGGTGGAATTGAATTCGGATGGATGATAAAGACGGACGAAATACCGCTAAGCATTTTTTCCGACGTGCTAACAATTCTGCCAGCTCACCTCCTTATATTAACCTAGAAGAATTTCAAGAAATGTCGATTTGTGAATCATTAAAAAAGAACCAATTCTGTTGGTGAAATATACAGCAAATTTATATCCATATGAACCAAAAAATCTATATATATCAAACGCAAATATATCAAATGCGACATATGACGCGCCTGTCATGATTAGTAGTGGAGGCGCAATGGCCCAGTGGTTAGGGCAGTGGACTCGCGGTCATAGGATCGCGGTTTCGATTCCCAGACCGGACGTTGTGAGTGTTTATTGA
>NC_068989.1:22811057-22811935 GCF_001194135.2 Octopus bimaculoides
TCGATTCCCAGACCGGACGTTGTGAGTGTTTATTGAGCGAAAACACCTAAAGCTCCACGAGGCTCCGGCAGAGGATGGTGGCGAACCCTGCTTTACTCTTCCACCACAACTTTCACTCACTCTTACTTCCTGTTTCTCTTGTACCTGTAATTCAAAGGGTCAGCCTTGTCACACTGTGTCACGCTGAATATCCCCAAGAACTACGTTATGGGTACACGTGTCTGAGGAGTGCTCAGCCACTTGCACGTTAATTTCACGAGCAGGCTGTTCCGTTGATCGGATCAACTGGAACCCTCGACGTCGTAAGCGACGGAGTGCCAACATAATTGGTAAAAAAAGACACGATGTTTAAAACTGATAATGGATGACATTCCAAAATGGTTAGCTATGCATTTTATTTGTATCAAGTGAGAAAAACTTGGTTACAGTGATTATCTCCTCCGAACTGCACGAAGATACTGCATCATATGATTAAATCCATCAACTTCGTCAAAGGGAATTCGCATTGTAAACATCTGTTGAAGACATTATGTGGAAATACAAATGCAGAACATGCGAGATTCTTGCACCACATGGGAATAAGACGATTGTCAACTAAAACAATTTGCAGAAAAGGTTTGCCTTCTCAGAGTTTTTTCACGAATATCATTTAATCAGATAGTTGGGAACTTTCGGAAATTGATGATACGAACAACTTCGATTGCCTCATTCATCTGGAAAATGTGTTGGATTCTTTTTAACCCATAGGGTTCTACTTCAGCTGAAATAAACAATGGGGTTGCTGTTCAATACCTACAAGCATATACATGTATTTGATGTGTGTGTGTGTGTGTGTGTGTGTGTGTGTGTGTGTGTGAGTGCGTGTATTTATTTATATA
>NC_068989.1:22812773-22813597 GCF_001194135.2 Octopus bimaculoides
TATATATATATATATATATATATAACGTGTGCGTGTGTTTGTTTATAGATAGATAGATAGATAGATAGATAGATAGATAGATAGATAGATAGATAGATAGATAGATAGATAGATAGATAGATCACCACCTCTTGTCTATTTTAGTCATACAATTTGTAACAAAGAACTTCTTGGCCGTTAACATTCCTTTACCATTTAAATTCCTGTTTTCTCTTCCGGATCCTTTTTCCTTCCAATTTTATTAGTTATGCTGATATATGTGTAATCATAGGCTTTTGAAAAATATGCACACTTAGACAGTATTAAGCAGCTTTTCCTCAAACGTTTATTTAATACCTTATACATGCGCGCGATCACACTCAAAGGAGAGAAGATAAGACAAATGCCCCATTACTAACTCACCCAAACATCCAAAACAAATTAATAATACACTTGCCACATGCAATTGTATCATATACAAACACCATGTCGCAAAAATAACAACTAATAAAGAGACCAGAAGGACACAACTCTACTGTGATTAACCGAGTCGTGAGATTCGAGTTGCGACAGATCAGTTTCAGCTTCAATAAAAAAATTGAGCACTCGTTCGTCTGACATTAACCAACGTACATCATATACACACACACACACACACACACACACACACACACACGTACACTTGCGCAGGCACACACATATACTGGTGCACATACATACACAAGCATACAGACATATTCACGCACATATCGACTGAACAGCTATTGTGCAACAAATATATCACACGTGATTCTTTTTGTTTCAGATGTCATTGAAGAATTCAATGGTAACATTAGAAATCAAAC
>NC_068989.1:22815071-22815983 GCF_001194135.2 Octopus bimaculoides
CCATGCGTTTAAATGGCTTTCTTGGTCATATTGGCGATATGAGGGCGGGCGTTGTCGTGCAGCAGAAGAACTCCATGCTGCCGATCAGGTCTTTTCTCTTGAATAGCCGTGTTGAGTCGTTCCATCTGTTGAACAGAGAGTTCCGCATTTACCGTTTGGTTCCGTTCAAGCAATTCGTAATGGATAATCCCTTCCCAGTCCCACCATATGCACAACATCGTTTTACGCTGATGAAGATCTTGTCTCAGGCGCAGTGTCACTTGTTTACTGGGGCTTAGCTATTCCTTAGGCTGCTTCATATTGATGTACAAGCACCATTTTTCGTCACTAGTAACGATTCGATAAAGAAATCGTTGCTTGTGCGGTGACGAGCAAGCAAACCAGCGGAGATTGTGACTAGTTGATTTTTGTTGTTGTCACTTAAAGCATGCGGAGCCCATGCTCCATACTTCTGAACCTTTCCCATCGAGTGAAGATGCTTCTCTATAGCAGTGTGAGAGCATTCCATTTTCTCTGTCAGTTCCCTTGTCATTTGACGAGAATTTTCGTGCAAAAGTTGGTTTAATCGCTCTTCATCGAACTCAATTGGACGGCCAGAAGGAGGTGCGTCTTTGAAGTCAAAATTTCCATTTTTTAACATGACATACCAATCACGAGCGGTTCTTTCAGCTATGGTACCCTCTCCATACACAGTACAAATGTCGCGAGCAGCTTTTGCGGCCTTAGAACCTTTTTGAAAAGCAAAACGGGGGTGTCGAAAATGCACGTTTTTCTTAACTTGACATTCCATTTTAATGATCTTAAAATAAACAAAAATTAAATAAAATTAACTCGAAAAAAAATACAAAATAGATTCAAAAATGATTCAAAAATACAATTCTCGTAAAAATAGATTTCAAAATTTAAAAACGC
>NC_068989.1:22816221-22817662 GCF_001194135.2 Octopus bimaculoides
TACCAGTCATGTACTAGGGTCAATGTAACTCCAAAAATATCAAGCCTAGTGCCTACAGTAGAAAGAATTGTTATTATAAATGCTAAGCAACGCAGGTAAAATGCTTATTGGCATTTCGTCCGTCTTTACGTTCTAAGTTCAAATTCCACCAAGTTTGACTTTACCTTTCATTTTTTAGAGGTCCGTAAAATAAGTACCACTTGATCACTGGGATCCATGCAATCGACTAACACCCTCCCCCGAAACTGCTGGTCTTGTGCCAAAATTTAGAATCATTATCAATCCTAAGCAGTATTTTTTCCGACTGTTCTGAGTTAAAATCCCACTGAGGTAAATTTTGCCTTTCATCCTTTCAGAGTCGACGAAATAAAATACCAGTCAAGTATCGGAGTCAATGCAATTGACTTGTCTCCTCCCTTCAAATTGATCGCCTTGTACTAAAATCAGAAAGGTGCAAGATTCGGGGGATTTTCATCAGGCCTAAAACAGCAAACCGTCACGTGCGCTGTCATCGTGATGCATTGTAAATAACATTTGCAGGTGCATGTGTGGTTGTGTGGTAAGAGGTTTGCTTCCCAATCACAGGGTTTCGGTTTCAGCCCTTCTACTATGGGTCCGAGCTGACGAAAGCTTTGCTAGTGGATTTGGCAGGCGAAAACTGAAAGAAGCCCTTCGTATGCAGAATGTATGTACGTACGTATGTATGTATGTATCTGTGTGTATTTGCCTTTGTGCCTGTGTTTGCTCCCTACCACCGCTTGACAACCGGTATAGGTGACTGTTATGTAATTATCATATTTAAAAATAATGTTCTGGTATCTATTCGTCCAACTAAAGCCCTTCGCGGTGGTATTCCAGCATGGTTATTCTCCAATAAGTGAAACCAGTAAAAGATAAAAGAAAACAGATGGATGCTATATATCACGACTTTGACATACTTTGTTGTTGTTGGCACTCCGTCGCTTACGACGTCGAGGGTTTCAGTTGATTCGGTCAACGGAACAGCCTGCTCGTGAAATTAACGTGTAAGTAGCTGAGCACTCCACAGACACGTGTACCCTTAACGTAGTTCTCGGGGACATTCAGCGTGACGCTGTATGACAAGGCTGACCTTTTCAATTACAGGCACAACAGAAACAGGAAGTAAGAGGGAGAGAAAGTTGTGGTGAAAGAGTACAGCAGGGTTCGCCACCATCCCCTGCCGTAGCCTCGTGGAGCTTTCGGTGTTTTTCGCTCAATAAACACTAACAACGTCCGGTCTGGGGATCGAAACGGCTATCCTATGACCGTGAGTCCGCTGCCCTAACCACTTGACATACTTTAGAAAGCCACTAATTTTAAAATGGGATGCTTTGGTCGGTATGAAACGTTGACACCCGTTTGGCAAATAGAAGTTGTCTGCAATCCCAGAAGGAGGTCTTCATGAAAAAAAATCAATATA
>NC_068989.1:22820137-22822636 GCF_001194135.2 Octopus bimaculoides
TATATACACACACACACATATGTATATATCGTCAACTAAACGTGACTAAGGGTGTAAATAACACATTGCTAGAAATGGGAAATAAAATGCTCCAATGCTGTTACAAAGCACATAATATATACTTTGATAGGGGCTGCAATCGCGCCGAACACTTAACCGAGAATTCCTTATTTCATGGTGAATATATATACACTGATACGGCGAGCTAGCCCGGAATCAACCGAACAAGCTGGCTCCTCTGTGTTTAGCCCCTTATGGGCAATAAAGAAATAAGATGGCTACGGAAATGGCCGGAACTGGTTGATCAGTCTATGGAATTCTCGCTTCGGTTTTAGGGTTGATTGCAGCCCCTATCAGAGTATATGTTATGTGCTTTGTAGAAGCATTAGAGTACTTTAGCTCCTAAGCTTCCATCTGTATTATGCCTTTATGGCAAATGTAATGAAATAAAGAAGCATGCTTCCCAACCACATGGTTCCTGGTTCAGACCCTCCACGTAATACCTTCAGCAAGTGTCTTCTCTTGTAGCTTCGGGCCGACCAGTGCCTTGTGAGTGAATTTTGGTAGACGGAAACTGAAAGAAGTCCGTGATGCATATATATATACGTATATATTCTTTTACTTGTTTCAGTCATTTAACTGCAGTCATGCTGGAGCACCGCCTTAAAGGTCTTTTAATCGAAGAAATCGATGCCAGGACTTATTCTTTGTAAACATAGTACTTATTTTATCGGTCCTTTTGCAAATGACATGAAAACAGCACAAGTAAACACTGAGAAAGGACTCTTCATCAGTTGTCAACTGTCTGTCTACTCCTCATTTCGAGCATTCAATGACAATAGAGTCTTCAAAGTTAGTTGCTTCCACAAATTCTAAAATAAGATTTAGGATTTATGGAGGGTCAAAGTTGAGAACAACAAAATGACAGTGGAGATATACAAGGAAACCGAACGAAAACAAACATGGAGGGTCGTTAGACCAGAACGAGAGGAAAATAGTGAACTCTGAGAGAAACTTTTTTTTAAAAGAGAAAATATAGAAGAGAGAGAAAAACACGTCCGTTCTTTTTAACGTCCGTGCAGGGAAAGAAAGATGGTCACGTGAGGAAAAGAAAGATGGACGATGGTCACGTGTAGGCAACGAGACAGAGAGAAAGAGGGAGGGAGAGAGAGACAAATAGAAAACGGTGAAGAAGGGGGGGGGAGAAAAGAGAATTAGAGAAGGATGAAGGAAGAAAACAGTATAGAGTAGAGAGTTCCATCAAAAAGGTGAAGATAAACTTACTTGGAAGTGGATGCGTCGCATTCAATTAAATAACAAATAAAATATAATATATATATAAAATACAGTTTTATATTTAAGAGATTAGGAATTATGTACATTATTTATATTATTTAAATTATTTACATTTGACGGATATTTGTCCTCATCTTGTTTGTTGTTAACACAAACTTTCGGCTGACATACCCTCCAGCCTTCATCAGGTGTCTTGGGGAAATTTCGAACCTGGGTTCTCATTCCTAAGGTAATTTTCGATGTTATTATTATTATTATTATTATTATTATTATTATTATTATTATTATTATTATCAAGGTTACTGACTGGAATCGAACTCGGAATCTTGGGGCTAGTAGCCGGCGCTCTTAGCCACTACGCCATATAAATCCTAAGCAGTATTTTTTCCGACTGTTCAGAGTTAAAATCCCACTGAGGTCAATTTTGCCTTTCATCCTTTCAGAATCGACGAAATAAAATACCAGTCAAGTAACAGAGTCAATGCAATCGACTTGTCTCCTCCCTTCAAATTGATCGCCTTGTACTAAAATCAGAAAGAATGTTTAAAAGTCATAATTGAGACAATGAAGGGAGCAAGATTCGGGGGACTTTCATCAGGCCTAATACAGCAAACCGTTATGTGCGTCTGTCATCGTGATGCATTGTAAATAACATTTGCAGGTGTATGTGTGGTTGTGTGGTAAGAGGTTTGCTTCCCAATCACATGGTTTCGGTTACAGCCCTTCTACTATGGGTCCGAGCTAACGAAAGCTTTGCTAGTGGATTTGGCAGGCGAAAACTGAAAGAAGCCCTTCGTATGCAGAATGTATGTATGTACGTATGTATGTATGTATCTGTGTGTATTTGCCTTTGTGCCTGTGTTTGCTCCCTACCACCGCTTGACAACCGGCATAGGTTTGTTACGGCTCTTCGGCAAAAGTGACTGTTATGTAATTATCATATTTAAAAAATATGTTCTGGCGTCTATTCGTCCAACTAAAGCCCTTCACGGTGGTATTCCATCATGGCTATAGTCCAATGAGTGAAACCAGTAAAAGATAAAAGAAAACAGATGCATGCTATATATCACAAGTTTGACATAAACAAACAGTCATACTTTGGAAAGAAAAAAGATGCATGCTATATATCACAAGTTTGACATAAACAAACAGCCATACTTTAGAAAGCCACTAATTTTAAAATGGGATGCTTTGGTCGGTATG
>NC_068989.1:22822736-22823761 GCF_001194135.2 Octopus bimaculoides
ATTCAGGTTACTGCCTGGAATCGAACTCGGAATCTTGGAGTTAGTAGCCCACACTCTTAGCCACTACGCCATATTAATCCTAAGCAGTATTTTTTCCGACTGTTCTGAGTTAAAATCCCACTGAGGTCAATTTTGCCTTTCATCCTTTCAGAGTCGACGAAATAAAATACCAGTCAAGTAACAGAGTCAATGCAATCGACTTGTCTCCTCCCTTCAAATTGATCGCCTTGTATTAAAATCAGAAAGAATGTTTAAAAGTTATAATCGAGACAATGAAAGGTGCAAGATTCGGGGGACTTTCATCAGGCCTAATACAGCAAACCGTTATGTGCGTCTGTCATCGCGATGCATTGTAAATATGATTTCTTTATTTCTGCGCAGGTATATGCAACATTCTTCTTCTGTGGTGGAATACTTGCAATTATTGACTCCAACAGTGCGGTTTCAAGTCCAAACATGGCGCCATTGGCTATTGGTTTGCTTCTTACAGCTGTTGCCAGTTCTTATGGCTTAAACGGTGGTCCAGCAGTAAACCCAGCATTAGATTTGGGACCACGAATTGTCTTGCTGCTTGCAGGTTGGGGAATAGAACCATTTACGTAAGATTCTTAACCTTATCTCTTTAATTGTATGTTCATATGTGCATGCATAACTCTTCCGCTCCCTCTCTCTCATATGTACATATATGTATATACGTCTACATGTATGCGCGCCTGTGTTTGTGTATTCTTTTATCCTTTTATTCTTTTACTTGTTTCAGTCATTAAACTGTTGCCAAGCTGGGGCACTGCCTTGAAAGAATTTAGTCGAACGAATCTACTATAGGACATTTTTCGAGCCTGGTACATATTCTATCAGTCTCTTACTAAGCGACGAGGACGTAAACGCATCAACACCGGTTGTCAATTGGTGCTGGTGTGTTTACAGTCACAAAGTTACAAACACACACACACACACACGCACGCACGCACACACACACACACACACACACACACACATGTATATATACCCCTAATGTAGATCTC